>NC_048276.1:25543899-25843899 GCF_009762535.1 Notolabrus celidotus
GTGACCTCCTGGAAGAAGAGAAATACAAGATTAAACAGGAAAGAGACACACTGGAAATGACCAAGGCTGAGATTCAATTGGAGAAAGAAGATGCAAACAAACTGTCAGAGGAGATTAAAGCACAGAAAACCAAGATGAAAGAGATGACCCTTCAGCTTGACACAGAAAGAGACCAACTTGACAACAGCATGAACAAAATATCCTTGAAACAACAAGAACAAGAGCTCAAGGAAGCTGAGCTTCAAGGGCTGCAAGAGCAAATGGAGAGCACCCAGCGCAGTGTACTTTCAGCAAGACAAGAACTGGAAGATCTGAAGAACACTCTCAACAAGCAGAAGGATGAAGTGGAAGCTGGCATGACCATCATCAGGGAAGAGAGACAACAACTCAATCAGATAAAGATGGATTTGGAGAGGGGAAGAGAAATGCTCATAACCGAAAAGCAGAAAATAAGGTCTGAGGAGGAGGACCTGGTGAACAAAATGAAACCAATGGAATTGCTCAAAGTCAAACTTCAACAGCTGAATGAAAAGATGAGTTTAGACCTGAAAAACAAAATGGACAGTCTGCAGCAGAAAAATGAAGATCTGCAAAAGCTGTACTGTGGATTGGAGCAGGGGTTAGTCCTACTCAACGACAAGAAAGAACACATGGATGGTTACACCCAGCTGTTAGACAGAGAAAGGACAAGTCTGAAAAGTCTTGTGTCAGACATGGCCACCCAGAAAGAAGAATTGGACAAACCAATGCAGCTGAAGTTGGAGGCTGACAAACTTGATCTTGAGAAACTAAAGGCAGAGCTGAGGAAAGAGAAAGATGACCTGAACGAAGAGAAGGAAATCTTGGCCAAGGAAAAACTGGAATTGGAACTGATGAGATGTGACATCCAGAAACAAAGTGACCTCCTGGAAGAAGAGAAATACAAGATTAAACAGGAAAGAGACACACTGGAAATGACCAAGGCTGAGATTCAATTGGAGAAAGAAGATGCAAACAAACTGTCAGAGGAGATTAACGCACAGAAAACCAAGATGAAAGAGATGACCCTTCAGCTTGACACAGAAAGAGACCAACTTGACAACAGCATGAACAAAATATCCTTGAAACAACAAGAACAAGAGCTCAAGGAAGCTGAGCTTCAAGTGCTGCAAGAGCAAATGGAGAGCACCCAGCGCAGTGTACTTTCAGCAAGACAAGAACTGGAAGATCTGAAGAACACTCTCAACAAGCAGAAGGATGAAGTGGAAGCTGGCATGACCATCATCAGGGAAGAGAGACAACAACTCAATCAGATAAAGATGGATTTGGAGAGGGGAAGAGAAATGCTCATAACCGAAAAGCAGAAAATAAGGTCTGAGGAGGAGGACCTGGTGAACAAAATGAAACCAATGGAATTGCTCAAAGTCAAACTTCAACAGCTGAATGAAAAGATGAGTTTAGACCTGAAAAACAAAATGGACAGTCTGCAGCAGAAAAATGAAGATCTGCAAAAGCTGTACTGTGGATTGGAGCAGGGGTTAGTCCTACTCAACGACAAGAAAGAACACATGGATGGTTACACCCAGCTGTTAGACAGAGAAAGGACAAGTCTGAAAAGTCTTGTGTCAGACATGGCCACCCAGAAAGAAGAATTGGACAAACCAATGCAGCTGAAGTTGGAGGCTGACAAACATGATCTTGAGAAACTAAAGGCAGAGCTGAGGAAAGAGAAAGATGACCTGAACGAAGAGAAGGAAATCTTGGCCAAGGAAAAACTGGAATTGGAACTGATGAGATGTGACATCCAGAAACAAAGTGACCTCCTGGAAGAAGAGAAATACAAGATTAAACAGGAAAGAGACACACTGGAAATGACCAAGGCTGAGATTCAATTGGAGAAAGAAGATGCAAACAAACTGTCAGAGGAGATTAAAGCACAGAAAACCAAGATGAAAGAGATGACCCTTCAGCTTGACACAGAAAGAGACCAACTTGACAACAGCATGAACAAAATATCCTTGAAACAACAAGAACAAGAGCTCAAGGAAGCTGAGCTTCAAGGGCTGCAAGAGCAAATGGAGAGCACCCAGCGCAGTGTACTTTCAGCAAGACAAGAACTGGAAGATCTGAAGAACACTCTCAACAAGCAGAAGGATGAAGTGGAAGCTGGCATGACCATCATCAGGGAAGAGAGACAACAACTCAATCAGATAAAGATGGATTTGGAGAGGGGAAGAGAAATGCTCATAACCGAAAAGCAGAAAATAAGGTCTGAGGAGGAGGACCTGGTGAACAAAATGAAACCAATGGAATTGCTCAAAGTCAAACTTCAACAGCTGAATGAAAAGATGAGTTTAGACCTGAAAAACAAAATGGACAGTCTGCAGCAGAAAAATGAAGATCTGCAAAAGCTGTACTGTGGATTGGAGCAGGGGTTAGTCCTACTCAACGACAAGAAAGAACACATGGATGGTTACACCCAGCTGTTAGACAGAGAAAGGACAAGTCTGAAAAGTCTTGTGTCAGACATGGCCACCCAGAAAGAAGAATTGGACAAACCAATGCAGCTGAAGTTGGAGGCTGACAAACATGATCTTGAGAAACTAAAGGCAGAGCTGAGGAAAGAGAAAGATGACCTGAACGAAGAGAAGGAAATCTTGGCCAAGGAAAAACTGGAATTGGAACTGATGAGATGTGACATCCAGAAACAAAGTGACCTCCTGGAAGAAGAGAAATACAAGATTAAACAGGAAAGAGACACACTGGAAATGACCAAGGCTGAGATTCAATTGGAGAAAGAAGATGCAAACAAACTGTCAGAGGAGATTAAAGCACAGAAAACCAAGATGAAAGAGATGACCCTTCAGCTTGACACAGAAAGAGACCAACTTGACAACAGCATGAACAAAATATCCTTGAAACAACAAGAACAAGAGCTCAAGGAAGCTGAGCTTCAAGGGCTGCAAGAGCAAATGGAGAGCACCCAGCGCAGTGTACTTTCAGCAAGACAAGAACTGGAAGATCTGAAGAACACTCTCAACAAGCAGAAGGATGAAGTGGAAGCTGGCATGACCATCATCAGGGAAGAGAGACAACAACTCAATCAGATAAAGATGGATTTGGAGAGGGGAAGAGAAATGCTCATAACCGAAAAGCAGAAAATAAGGTCTGAGGAGGAGGACCTGGTGAACAAAATGAAACCAATGGAATTGCTCAAAGTCAAACTTCAACAGCTGAATGAAAAGATGAGTTTAGACCTGAAAAACAAAATGGACAGTCTGCAGCAGAAAAATGAAGATCTGCAAAAGCTGTATTCTGGATTGGAGCAGGGGTTAGTCCTACTCAACGACAAGAAAGAACACATGGATGGTTACACCCAGCTGTTAGACAGAGAAAGGACAAGTCTGAAAAGTCTTGTGTCAGACATGGCCACCCAGAAAGAAGAATTGGACAAACCAATGCAGCTGAAGTTGGAGGCTGACAAACTTGATCTTGAGAAACTAAAGGCAGAGCTGAGGAAAGAGAAAGATGACCTGAACGAAGAGAAGGAAATCTTGGCCAAGGAAAAACTGGAATTGGAACTGATGAGATGTGACATCCAGAAACAAAGTGACCTCCTGGAAGAAGAGAAATACAAGATTAAACAGGAAAGAGACACACTGGAAATGACCAAGGCTGAGATTCAATTGGAGAAAGAAGATGCAAACAAACTGTCAGAGGAGATTAAAGCACAGAAAACCAAGATGAAAGAGATGACCCTTCAGCTTGACACAGAAAGAGACCAACTTGACAACAGCATGAACAAAATATCCTTGAAACAACAAGAACAAGAGCTCAAGGAAGCTGAGCTTCAAGGGCTGCAAGAGCAAATGGAGAGCACCCAGCGCAGTGTACTTTCAGCAAGACAAGAACTGGAAGATCTGAAGAACAATCTCAACAAGCAGAAGGATGAAGTGGAAGCTGGCATGACCATCATCAGGGAAGAGAGACAACAACTCAATCAGATAAAGATGGATTTGGAGAGGGGAAGAGAAATGCTCATAACCGAAAAGCAGAAAATAAGGTCTGAGGAGGAGGACCTGGTGAACAAAATGAAACCAATGGAATTGCTCAAAGTCAAACTTCAACAGCTGAATGAAAAGATGAGTTTAGACCTGAAAAACAAAATGGACAGTCTGCAGCAGAAAAATGAAGATCTGCAAAAGCTGTACTCTGGATTGGAGCAGGGGTTAGTCCTACTCAACGACAAGAAAGAACACATGGATGGTTACACCCAGCTGTTAGACAGAGAAAGGACAAGTCTGAAAAGTCTTGTGTCAGACATGGCCACCCAGAAAGAAGAATTGGACAAACCAATGCAGCTGAAGTTGGAGGCTGACAAACTTGATCTTGAGAAACTAAAGGCAGAGCTGAGGAAAGAGAAAGATGACCTGAACGAAGAGAAGGAAATCTTGGCCAAGGAAAAACTGGAATTGGAACTGCTGAGATGTGACATCCAGAAACAAAGTGACCTCCTGGAAGAAGAGAAATACAAGATTAAACAGGAAAGAGACACACTGGAAATGACCAAGGCTGAGATTCAATTGGAGAAAGAAGATGCAAACAAACTGTCAGAGGAGATTAACGCACAGAAAACCAAGATGAAAGAGATGACCCTTCAGCTTGACACAGAAAGAGACCAACTTGACAACAGCATGAACAAAATATCCTTGAAACAACAAGAACAAGAGCTCAAGGAAGCTGAGCTTCAAGCGCTGCAAGAGCAAATGGAGAGCACCCAGCGCAGTGTACTTTCAGCAAGACAAGAACTGGAAGATCTGAAGAACACTCTCAACAAGCAGAAGGATGAAGTGGAAGCTGGCATGACCATCATCAGGGAAGAGAGACAACAACTCAATCAGATAAAGATGGATTTGGAGAGGGGAAGAGAAATGCTCATAACCGAAAAGCAGAAAATAAGGTCTGAGGAGGAGGACCTGGTGAACAAAATGAAACCAATGGAATTGCTCAAAGTCAAACTTCAACAGCTGAATGAAAAGATGAGTTTAGACCTGAAAAACAAAATGGACAGTCTGCAGCAGAAAAATGAAGATCTGCAAAAGCTGTACTGTGGATTGGAGCAGGGGTTAGTCCTACTCAACGACAAGAAAGAACACATGGATGGTTACACCCAGCTGTTAGACAGAGAAAGGACAAGTCTGAAAAGTCTTGTGTCAGACATGGCCACCCAGAAAGAAGAATTGGACAAACCAATGCAGCTGAAGTTGGAGGCTGACAAACTTGATCTTGAGAAACTAAAGGCAGAGCTGAGGAAAGAGAAAGATGACCTGAACGAAGAGAAGGAAATCTTGGCCAAGGAAAAACTGGAATTGGAACTGATGAGATGTGACATCCAGAAACAAAGTGACCTCCTGGAAGAAGAGAAATACAAGATTAAACAGGAAAGAGACACACTGGAAATGACCAAGGCTGAGATTCAATTGGAGAAAGAAGATGCAAACAAACTGTCAGAGGAGATTAACGCACAGAAAACCAAGATGAAAGAGATGACCCTTCAGCTTGACACAGAAAGAGACCAACTTGACAACAGCATGAACAAAATATCCTTGAAACAACAAGAACAAGAGCTCAAGGAAGCTGAGCTTCAAGTGCTGCAAGAGAAAATGGAGAGCACCCAGCGCAGTGTACTTTCAGCAAGACAAGAACTGGAAGATCTGAAGAACAATCTCAACAAGCAGAAGGATGAAGTGGAAGCTGGCATGACCATAATCAGGGAAGAGAGACAACAACTCAATCAGATAAAGATGGATTTGGAGAGGGGAAGAGAAATGCTCATAACCAAAAACCAGAAAATAAGGTCTGAGGAGGAGGACCTGGTGAACAAAATGAAACCAATGGAATTGCTCAAAGTCAAACTTCAACAGCTGAATGAAAAGATGAATTTAGACCTGAAAAACAAAATGGACAGTCTGCAGCAGAAAAATGAAGATCTGCAAAAGCTGTACTGTGGATTGGAGCAGGGCTTAGTCCTACTCAACAGCAAGAAAGAACACATGGATGGTTACACCCAGCTGTTAGACAGAGAAAGGACAAGTCTGAAAAGTCTTGTGTCAGACATGGCCACCCAGAAAGAAGAATTGGACAAACCAATGCAGCTGAAGTTGGAGGCTGACAAACATGATCTTGAGAAACTAAAGGCAGAGCTGAGGAAAGAGAAAGATGACCTGAACGAAGAGAAGGAAATCTTGGCCAAGGAAAAACTGGAATTGGAACTGATGAGATGTGACATCCAGAAACAAAGTGACCTCCTGGAAGAAGAGAAATACAAGATTAAACAGGAAAGAGACACACTGGAAATGACCAAGGCTGAGATTCAATTGGAGAAAGAAGATGCAAACAAACTGTCAGAGGAGATTAACGCACAGAAAACCAAGATGAAAGAGATGACCCTTCAGCTTGACACAGAAAGAGACCAACTTGACAACAGCATGAACAAAATATCCTTGAAACAACAAGAACAAGAGCTCAAGGAAGCTGAGCTTCAAGTGCTGCAAGAGCAAATGGAGAGCACCCAGCGCAGTGTACTTTCAGCAAGACAAGAACTGGAAGATCTGAAGAACAATCTCAACAAGCAGAAGGATGAAGTGGAAGCTGGCATGACCATCATCAGGGAAGAGAGACAACAACTCAATCAGATAAAGATGGATTTGGAGAGGGGAAGAGAAATGCTCATAACCGAAAAGCAGAAAATAAGGTCTGAGGAGGAGGACCTGGTGAACAAAATGAAACCAATGGAATTGCTCAAAGTCAAACTTCAACAGCTGAATGAAAAGATGAGTTTAGACCTGAAAAACAAAATGGACAGTCTGCAGCAGAAAAATGAAGATCTGCAAAAGCTATACTGTGGATTGGAGCAGGGGTTAGTCCTACTCAACGACAAGAAAGAACACATGGATGGTTACACCCAGCTGTTAGACAGAGAAAGGACAAGTCTGAAAAGTCTTGTGTCAGACATGGCCACCCAGAAAGAAGAATTGGACAAACCAATGCAGCTAAAGTTGGAGGCTGACAAACTTGATCTTGAGAAACTACAGGCAGAGCTGAGGAAAGAGAAAGATGACCTGAACGAAGAGAAGGAAATCTTGGCCAAGGAAAAACTGGAATTGGAACTGATGAGATGTGACATCCAGAAACAAAGTGACCTCCTGGAAGAAGAGAAATACAAGATTAAACAGGAAAGAGACACACTGGAAATGACCAAGGCTGAGATTCAATTGGAGAAAGAAGATGCAAACAAACTGTCAGAGGAGATTAACGCACAGAAAACCAAGATGAAAGAGATGACCCTTCAGCTTGACACAGAAAGAGACCAACTTGACAACAGCATGAACAAAATATCCTTGAAACAACAAGAACAAGAGCTCAAGGAAGCTGAGCTTCAAGTGCTGCAAGAGAAAATGGAGAGCACCCAGCGCAGTGTACTTTCAGCAAGACAAGAACTGGAAGATCTGAAGAACACTCTCAACAAGCAGAAGGATGAAGTGGAAGCTGGCATGACCATCATCAGGGAAGAGAGACAACAACTCAATCAGATAAAGATGGATTTGGAGAGGGGAAGAGAAATGCTCATAACCGAAAAGCAGAAAATCAGGTCTGAGGAGGAGGACCTGGTGAACAAAATGAAACCAATGGAATTGCTCAAAGTCAAACTTCAACAGCTGAATGAAAAGATGAGTTTAGACCTGAAACACAAAATGGACAGTCTGCAGCAGAAAAATGAAGATCTGCAAAAGCTGTATTCTGCATTGGAGCAGGGGTTAGTCCTACTCAACGACAAGAAAGAACACATGGATGGTTACACCCAGCTGTTAAACAGAGAAAGGACAAGTCTGAAAAGTCTTGTGTCAGACATGGCCACCCAGAAAGAAGAATTGGACAAACCAATGCAGCTGAAGTTGGAGGCTGACAAACTTGATCTTGAGAAACTAAAGGCAGAGCTGAGGAAAGAGAAAGATGACCTGAACGAAGAGAAGGAAATCTTGGCCAAGGAAAAACTGGAATTGGAACTGATGAGATGTGACATCCAGAAACAAAGTGACCTCCTGGAAGAAGAGAAATACAAGATTAAACAGGAAAGAGACACACTGGAAATGACCAAGGCTGAGATTCAATTGGAGAAAGAAGATGCAAACAAACTGTCAGAGGAGATTAACGCACAGAAAACCAAGATGAAAGAGATGACCCTTCAGCTTGACACAGAAAGAGACCAACTTGACAACAGCATGAACAAAATATCCTTGAAACAACAAGAACAAGAGCTCAAGGAAGCTGAGCTCCAAGCGCTGCAAGAGAAAATGGAGAGCACCCAGCGCAGTGTACTTTCAGCAAGACAAGAACTGGAAGATCTGAAGAACAATCTCAACAAGCAGAAGGATGAAGTGGAAGCTGGCATGACCATCATCAGGGAAGAGAGACAACAACTCAATCAGATAAAGATGGATTTGGAGAGGGGAAGAGAAATGCTCATAACCGAAAAGCAGAAAATAAGGTCTGAGGAGGAGGACCTGGTGAACAAAATGAAACCAATGGAATTGCTCAAAGTCAAACTTCAACAGCTGAATGAAAAGATGAGTTTAGACCTGAAACACAAAATGGACAGTCTGCAGCAGAAAAATGAAGATCTGCAAAAGCTGTACTTCTGGATTGGAGCAGGGGTTAGTCCTACTCAACGACAAGAAAGAACACATGGATGGTTACACCCAGCTGTTAGACAGAGAAAGGACAAGTCTGAAAAGTCTTGTGTCAGACATGGCCACCCAGAAAGAAGAATTGGACAAACCAATGCAGCTAAAGTTGGAGGCTGACAAACTTGATCTTGAGAAACTAAAGGCAGAGCTGAGGAAAGAGAAAGATGACCTGAACGAAGAGAAGGAAATCTTGGCCAAGGAAAAACTGGAATTGGAACTGATGAGATGTGACATCCAGAAACAAAGTGACCTCCTGGAAGAAGAGAAATACAAGATTAAACAGGAAAGAGACACACTGGAAATGACCAAGGCTGAGATTCAATTGGAGAAAGAAGATGCAAACAAACTGTCAGAGGAGATTAACGCACAGAAAACCAAGATGAAAGAGATGACCCTTCAGCTTGACACAGAAAGAGACCAACTTGACAACAGCATGAACAAAATATCCTTGAAACAACAAGAACAAGAGCTCAAGGAAGCTGAGCTCCAAGCGCTGCAAGAGAAAATGGAGAGCACCCAGCGCAGTGTACTTTCAGCAAGACAAGAACTGGAAGATCTGAAGAACAATCTCAACAAGCAGAAGGATGAAGTGGAAGCTGGCATGACCATCATCAGGGAAGAGAGACAACAACTCAATCAGATAAAGATGGATTTGGAGAGGGGAAGAGAAATGCTCATAACCGAAAAGCAGAAAATAAGGTCTGAGGAGGAGGACCTGGTGAACAAAATGAAACCAATGGAATTGCTCAAAGTCAAACTTCAACAGCTGAATGAAAAGATGAGTTTAGACCTGAAAAACAAAATGGACAGTCTGCAGCAGAAAAATGAAGATCTGCAAAAGCTGTACTCTGGATTGGAGCAGGGGTTAGTCCTACTCAACGACAAGAAAGAACACATGGATGGTTACACCCAGCTGTTAGACAGAGAAAGGACAAGTCTGAAAAGTCTTGTGTCAGACATGGCCACCCAGAAAGAAGAATTGGACAAACCAATGCAGCTGAAGTTGGAGGCTGACAAACTTGATCTTGAGAAACTAAAGGCAGAGCTGAGGAAAGAGAAAGATGACCTGAACGAAGAGAAGGAAATCTTGGCCAAGGAAAAACTGGAATTGGAACTGATGAGATGTGACATCCAGAAACAAAGTGACCTCCTGGAAGAAGAGAAATACAAGATTAAACAGGAAAGAGACACACTGGAAATGACCAAGGCTGAGATTCAATTGGAGAAAGAAGATGCAAACAAACTGTCAGAGGAGATTAACGCACAGAAAACCAAGATGAAAGAGATGACCCTTCAGCTTGACACAGAAAGAGACCAACTTGACAACAGCATGAACAAAATATACATGAAACAACAAGAACAAGAGCTCAAGGAAGCTGAGCTTCAAGTGCTGCAAGAGAAAATGGAGAGCACCCAGCGCAGTGTACTTTCAGCAAGACAAGAACTGGAAGATCTGAAGAACAATCTCAACAAGCAGAAGGATGAAGTGGAAGCTGGCATGACCATCATCAGGGAAGAGAGACAACAACTCAATCAGATAAAGATGGATTTGGAGAGGGGAAGAGAAATGCTCATAACCGAAAAGCAGAAAATAAGGTCTGAGGAGGAGGACCTGGTGAACAAAATGAAACCAATGGAATTGCTCAAAGTCAAACTTCAACAGCTGAATGAAAAGATGAGTTTAGACCTGAAAAACAAAATGGACAGTCTGCAGCAGAAAAATGAAGATCTGCAAAAGCTGTACTTCTGGATTGGAGCAGGGGTTAGTCCTACTCAACGACAAGAAAGAACACATGGATGGTTACACCCAGCTGTTAGACAGAGAAAGGACAAGTCTGAAAAGTCTTGTGTCAGACATGGCCACCCAGAAAGAAGAATTGGACAAACCAATGCAGCTGAAGTTGGAGGCTGACAAACTTGATCTTGAGAAACTAAAGGCAGAGCTGAGGAAAGAGAAAGATGACCTGAACGAAGAGAAGGAAATCTTGGCCAAGGAAAAACTGGAATTGGAACTGATGAGATGTGACATCCAGAAACAAAGTGACCTCCTGGAAGAAGAGAAATACAAGATTAAACAGGAAAGAGACACACTGGAAATGACCAAGGCTGAGATTCAATTGGAGAAAGAAGATGCAAACAAACTGTCAGAGGAGATTAACGCACAGAAAACCAAGATGAAAGAGATGACCCTTCAGCTTGACACAGAAAGAGACCAACTTGACAACAGCATGAACAAAATATCCTTGAAACAACAAGAACAAGAGCTCAAGGAAGCTGAGCTTCAAGTGCTGCAAGAGAAAATGGAGAGCACCCAGCGCAGTGTACTTTCAGCAAGACAAGAACTGGAAGATCTGAAGAACAATCTCAACAAGCAGAAGGATGAAGTGGAAGCTGGCATGACCATCATCAGGGAAGAGAGACAACAACTCAATCAGATAAAGATGGATTTGGAGAGGGGAAGAGAAATGCTCATAACCGAAAAGCAGAAAATAAGGTCTGAGGAGGAGGACCTGGTGAACAAAATGAAACCAATGGAATTGCTCAAAGTCAAACTTCAACAGCTGAATGAAAAGATGAGTTTAGACCTGAAACACAAAATGGACAGTCTGCAGCAGAAAAATGAAGATCTGCAAAAGCTGTACTCTGGATTGGAGCAGGGGTTAGTCCTACTCAACAGCAAGAAAGAACACATGGATGGTTACACCCAGCTGTTAGACAGAGAAAGGACAAGTCTGAAAAGTCTTGTGTCAGACATGGCCACCCAGAAAGAAGAATTGGACAAACCAATGCAGCTTAAGTTGGAGGCTGACAAACTTGATCTTGAGAAACTAAAGGCAGAGCTGAGGAAAGAGAAAGATGACCTGAACGAAGAGAAGGAAATCTTGGTCAAGGAAAAACTGGAATTGGAACTGGAAAAAGATCAAATGAAGAAACATTGGATCAAAGATATATTTGACAAGGCAGTTCAAACAGAATGTTTTTCAAAAATATGTGCACAGGATTATGATGCCACTCAACATGATTTGTACTTCCATACTACAATGTCTGAATGTGAGGATGATTTTAGGCAGTCATGTGATATGTTAGAAACAGAACCTTTTGAACATCAATGTGATGATAAGGAGGACCAAGACTTGTCTTCTAATAGAGATAACAAAAATTTCAAGAAACATCAGGATCTTTCACCGATGCTACAAGTGAATGATGAAGCTGAAAAACATCAGAAACTTAAACCCACAGCACTCCTCAACGTGGCAGAAGAGCATGAACGTCTCTTGGAAGAGAAATCATTACACTGGGATAGTTTACAAAACATCTGGAGGGAAAACCAAAGTGAGCAGAAAGAGATCAATCAGATGACGAGCAGGAGTGATGAGTTAAGAAATAACCTGGCTCGAAGAGTACAGGTAATAAATCAGATTGTCAGGGGAACAGGGTTACAGAAAGCATTTGACAAAAAAAAGCTAAAACAAAAAACTTTGGATAGGGAACTTCAATACTACCAAGAGAAAGACCACAAAACACTCACTGAAAAATACACAGTGCTCCAACAACTTAAGGCTCAGATGCTCAGTGAGATTGAGAGACTGAACTTCAATAAAAAAGTGTGCAGGACCCTGATAACAAGCAACAATCAAACATCAGATGAGATTGCAACTGCAGGAAAAGCAACAAATCAAGCCTCTACACAAACAAATGCAGAGAAGACAATGGTAAAAATGACTGAAGCCGCCACAGGGACAAATAGCAGACGCCTTTGTCAATTATGGCACTGCTGCTCTGGATACTGCTGTGCCTGCTGTAAGACTGTGCACCAAAAGTAGAAATGAGATTGGCTGACAGGTGTTTCTGTAACTTACAACATGTGTATAAATTTCTCACGTGACATACAAGCCTGTGCCTTTTAAATCAGGTAATTTTGCCAGATGTTCAAAATTGTATCTGTTTAAGTTCATACAATTGAAAAATTTAAAATTGCTTTCTTCTTTAAGTTTTCTTGTCATAAAGATTGTAATTATGTATGTTATGCTAATTATGTGAGATACAAGAGTAACTGCTTCATTTTCAGTTTGTGGTTCCTACTTAGAACCTAATATTAAAGGGTTTTGTAATACCACATAATTGCTGAAAATCTTGAATATTAAAGATTACGCTTCATTGAACTCATTGAAAACGTTTTTCTAGGTTTTTGTTGAAATGCTATTTTTACTTTTATTATTTAATCTTTCTTTGTTAAAATTATTTACCTAAATAATGTGTTTACAAATCGGGGAAAAAATCCAACTGATACAACTTCTTCAAAGCATTAATGAGTTCCACTTGTAAAAGTTCTAAAATGTTTTAATGTTTGGCAAAAAATAAACTAGTGTTTTTAATTATTTCTCAATCCGAACCTTTTTTGAAATAAAGAATTTATTACATATTTTTCTGTTTTTTATTTTTTTTTTAATTAATAGTTTATTGTTCTTTGCATAGTGAACAAGCATAAAGAAGCAGTGGCATCCTGAATGACAAAGACCATATCAGAACTTTTGAATAGGATCAATCTTCTGTGCAATTCGACTCTGTAAAGGGCACCTGTAAGTCAGTTTCCCATGATGATTTAAGGGACAATTTGAGGGAGAAACAAGTTTGTATTAGTTGGTGTCTTGATTGTAGGAACTCCCATAATTGATTGTGTGGAAGGTTAAATTTCTTATTTTTTTGTGCTCTGAGGGCCTGTCATTAAAGTTGTGGGTGTACTGATTGTTCAGAAGTTCCAAGTTAGACACAGAAATGTAATTCACCATGGTGGGGGAAAACGCCATCCGTTCCGACTCAACTCTTTGGAATACGTGGCGCTGTTGGATGTTGTTGATCACAAACCTCACAGATCAGGCACTTATCAAAGTCACGGCTTATGTGTCCCATGCGAAGGCATCAAAAACAAGTTATTTTGTCTTTTAGAAAGCAGATCTTTTCTCTGTGCTTCTTACATTGGAACTGTTGTCATTTCTTCAAAAGGTGAGCATGTGAATGGCAGTGACAATACAAAATCTCCCTTTTCTTGGAGCCTTTTTTAAAAGCCTTTTCTTCAGATGAATCCACTTATGTTACTGTTGTGGCAAAACTGCTCCCTTTCCCTCTGCTGAACTTCAACTGTAGCTTGAATTTGTTGGAGGATCTTAAGTCGGCTGTATGTTGTACTACACGTGCTTATATATATGTATATGCATATGAGTATATGTATATATGTATATATGTATATATGTATAGATAGATAGATAGATAGATAGATAGATAGATAGATAGATAGATAGATAGATAGATAGATAGATAGATAGATAGATATACAAAAGCAAAGGGAACCTCTTATTTTCTGTATTATTTCATGGACCTTACAGTCACATTGATCTGAATTTTTTCCATGCTGCCTAAATGGTGCCCCCTGGGGGCCAAAGCTGTCACTGCAACCAATTGTTCTGCTGGATTAATTATTGCAGACAGGATGGTATGTATTCACGTCTGCCTACAGCCACTATATCAGGACTCACATCTGTAGTTCTCTCAAATCTTCATCAACTTCCCCAGCCATGCGTTCCTGAGCATGTTGTTTATCCTTATTTATTTGCATTACTTTGTCCCATTTGAGCAAACTATCAATTCAGAAGTAACTTTGTTGGAAATTAGGTTGTTAGTAGTTCTGTTGTTGTTTAATTGATATTAATTGTGAAAAATATTGTTGATACTACAGAAACCATGGCTGTGGATGGAAAATAAATCTGCAAAGTACAAACCTTGTCACCATCCCTTTAATTTGGGACTTTTGGGGGGGCAGCCAACGCTTAATAACCAAACAGGTTTTAATATGGTCCTTCGAGCCAGAAGCTGATTACCTAAAGTTTAGACAATGGAAATGCAAGAAGATATGAGAAGTCAGCAGGATGATAACAATGAAACTGAATCTGCTCATCACCAGGGGGTGCTAATGAATCTGATGACAGTGATTCTTATCAATCCCTCTCTTCGCATGAAATAAATACAAAGCAGGATGTTGATGTGGAAGTTAAACGTGGTCAGATAAGGGCTCAGGCACATCTGGGGGGAGCATCCACCCAACACCTGAAATCAAATCATGCATCAGATCATGTTGTCAGGCCAAAATGAGACAAAGGGATAAATATAAACCTACAGACCTTGACGAGCATATTGATTCAGCAGAGTAGAACTTTACTACTTACAAGCTTGTCAGGCTACCCATTACAGACATCTGGTGGAGAGAGGAATGAATTGCGGTTTGAAGGAAGTTGTAGGGAGAACCTTATGAATAGAAACAACCTCTGAGGACTATTACAAAAATATAATTAATTCCCTCTGGTGACACAGGAGTGATGAGCACATTTGAACAATTAAGTACCCTATATTCTTTATAGAGGATAAATAGAAAAATAAATGAATTTATGAATACATAAATAACTCATAAACTGGATGCCTTGTTTTGATTATTAAAAAAGGGAAGCGAGTGGACACCGGCTCCGTTATAAACTCATGTTTTACAATATTTGAATACAACAACTTTAAATCTTTGATTGGAAGAATATGTCATGCTGATAGACAGGTGAACCCATTATTTGGCCAAGCTGCCAAAAGTATGCATTCACCCTTTGAGTTTCTTTTATGACTCTATAAGAGTCGGAAACTGTTGCCAGCACATATTTTGGACTGTGTTGATGCGATACTTACAAAAAATTTGACATGTGGTAGCCTCCATAAAGGAAAAACAGGCAGATGCATATTTTGGTAGACAGAAACCGTTTGGCAGATTAAAACCAAAGCTACTGAAAAATGCATGCACCCATCAAGTTAGTTTGGAGACTCTTTTTGACATTTGGTACTTTTGATACATTTTGACATTTGGAAGTCATTTTGAAGGAACAACAGGTTACTGCTTACTCTGGAAAAACTTCCACAATGCGAAAAAAAACATGCACCCTTTAAGTTTCTTTAATGTCTCCCTTAAGTTTAAAAAGCTCATATTTTGGTCTGTGTTTGTGCAATATGTATATCTATAATGACACATAGTAGCCATGTTAGCTTCATGTGATAGTCTTTAATGCTGAATAACAGTTAGATGCAAAATTTGGCAGATAAAATCCAAGCTTCTGAAAAATGCCTCCACATGTAAAGATACTTGAATGATTCTTCATATCATTAAAATATCACTATTTTATTTAGCATATTAAACGTGGTCTGAAAGGGTAGGGGTTGATTGATGTTATATTTACAAATGTGCACTCCAATAATTCTACAGTGTAACTTTTTTAATCAACCACATGATTTCAGTTGCTCTTGTTTGTTTACTTCACTGTGTTGATATGAGCTACATGATGCAAAACACTCGAATACCACCAAACACATAGTAGCACAGTTAAATTTAATTGATCCATTGAAGTTTTCTGCATTGAAAAAGGCTTCAGTCACACATTAAGGTTAAAAGGCTGTTTCTACTAGGTCTATTCACCATAAATGACACAATGCGATATAAACTATAGATTTCAGATCATTTTTCATCACTGTTCAGCCTCACAAATAAGAATTTTGTCAATTTTAGTGCACTAAGTGCAATTTAGTGCAATTTCAGTCCGAGTAACATGTTTACATTTGTTTCAAAAGCCTAACTCGGACATGCGCAAATAATCAACATTTTTAAACTTTGTGTAACCAAAAAGAACACTTCCTAGTGATCAATTAGCGCTGTTGATCCCTCAGGTTTGTGCTCAGATGGTGAAAGGGAAGACAAGACTTTTCAGAGACTTTGTGAATCAGGTATAATTGTTCTTGCTAAATATTAACAAGGCAGCAAGTAATACGATATGGCCCATTTTCCCCCATATTCCCAAAGTACTTGATTGCAGCTTACGAGCCAACGATTGTGTTTTGGCCGCACAGGAGGCAGACAGATTTGAGCAAGGCTGCTCCCTGGCAGCACTTTCCGTTAAGAGGTAGTGTTGAAACCTCAGTGAAGCTTCCTTGTGTCTGCTACTGTGTACACTAAACTCCACCATCTGTAACAGATAATGGGACAAGGAAGTGTTGTCTGCTTACATAACACAATACATTTAATCCTATGAACATGATAAAGCGGCAGAAGGCTGCACACTTTCTGTGTGTATACAAGCCTTTGACTTTTGCTAATGAAGGGCATTATGTGTGGTATGAAAATTGATTTTTGCTTGTACATTGAAAGCAGGTAAAAATTGCATGAATCCAGCTCATATGGGTGAAAAGTGAGATATTGGGGAGTGGAGGGTGGTTGAATGAAGAATTGAAATTGAACCTCAACAATAATCTATGGTATTGGCAGAAATGTTAATTTCCTGAGATTTTCCATATTCCTAATCAAGTAAATAGATTATGAAAATGTCAAATTTATTATTGTATTGTACTGCACAATGCCCATTTCAGAATGACTTTCATAAACATTGCCTTTCTTGTAGCCCCACACAGATGTTGTCAAACAGGGCATGTCTTTACAACTGATTTAGTACTCATGTAAATCCATTCTGTCAAAGACCAACGGATCAAATAGACTTTCTGCACTTGTTTTACAGTTTTCAATGTGACAGTTATGTTTAAAGGAAAGTGAACAATTGGACCGCAGCTCTGCATTTGCACTTTTTTTAGAGGCATTTGGCTACAGTGATTGCCTCAGCTTTAGAACATCATCAAGGCTGTTATTGTTCATAGTCCATCTGCAGTGGTAGTGTCTATGGTTGTAGAGAGCAAATGAGACTCTTCGTGATCTCAGATTGGCTGCTGGCAACTTCTGCCTTTTGCTGTTTCAACACAGTTAACAGTTGTTTACCAAGCATGACTTCAGTCTTTTGGTAATACAGACAGTATTACCAAAAGAAGAAGAGGAGCACCCTGTAGTGGTAGGAAAAAGAATGAAAACAAACTTGAGGATGTATAAAGATGGTTCAAAATTAAACAGGTATTTTTCTTTGTCTCTCAGAATTACATTCACAGACAAGCAAAAACAAATTGTTTAAAAAGGATATTGAAACTGAAAACAAAAACATTTCTTTCAACAGTTCAACAGGGTACAGGAAATCAGATGAAAACAGAGTTTGAAGTAAGACCAGAAAAATAACAAGACAAACAACCCCAAAAATGATTGCTTTTAAAAAAATACTACATTTGGTAGAAGGCTGTGATGTATGTTAAGCTGAGCAGGTTGTCTACACCAGTATTCATTTATTACCAGCAGCTCATCAGTATAGCATGCAGGCTGTCTGCCGTGCAGTGGAACACAGGTACATAGGTCTGTATCACAAATCTAAAAGGCACACCCTCTCAATTACAATTTCATAATGTTCAGTGTTAATTCACAGAGAAGACAATAAAATTAAATAAGAAGCATTATTGGAGGTCATGACTGCACTAAGGCAATCATGTTCATGATGTTTTCACCTCAATGCACTCAAGATATTTGACTCAAATGCAGCAGTTTAAAGGTCCTTGACATTCTCAAAACAGCAAAAAATATGATAGTTACAGAAGATTTTACAGCTAATATTACTGCTGTATGAATATTCAACTTACATTGTAAATTATGGCATTACAAGGTTTGCCTTTTCTGCATAGCTAACAAGCATGTCAAGTCTCCAGCAGATAAAGTGTTATCATTTGGAGAAAGAATACTTTCTTAGTGTCAAAAATGTTACGTGAATTTGAAACCTTTAAATATAAACTTTGAGAGCAAAAAAAGGTGGCACACTAAATATGACCCTTCCTAAAAGAAAATAATTTCCGTTTGGTGCCTAAGCCTGGTTATCCGTTCATCAACATCAGTTTCAGTTTCACTACTAGCATCTTTTTTAGTGTTCTTTTTTGAGGATTTCTACAGTTATCATATAACATCTAACACAAGCAGCCTGCTAGAACTCTGTTAAAATAAATATTCTAAAGTAAAAATGTAAATCATATACTATCTGATCACAGAAGTCAAGAGTTACAGATTGGACATTTGATGCCAACTTTTCTTATCTGGGGAGTTTATTCTACTCCGTGCAGCAGACACATTTTGTTGAGATGTTTATTAATAATAAGCTTGAAGGTTTTTCCAGGAAGGTTTCAGCTACATTACGAGCATGCCCATAAAGGCAAATGAGGCTTGGTGAAATGCAGTTAGTGTTAAAAAATCAGGTTAAATCACAAAGCTGTGGTGAATTTTTTCGCTCTAGGATCATCAAAAATCTGTCAAATTAAAAATATATATGCAAGACACCTGTGCATAGAGACATTCTGAATCACACATAAAAGATCTGCTAACAAAGTTCACATTCTTGGATGAAAGCAAACTAATTTTGAAGTGTTTGTCGCTTCATTAAATAGAATTTAAAATACACAGCCTCTCTCAGACACGCCGTGTTTCACTTTGTCAAACCCTTTTCACGACAGACACTTCCATCATGTGTATTCAAATTCACCCATAGTAATTGATGCATATTTGGAAAATGTTTTATCTAGACACACACAAACCATGCTGTCACTGACACCCTGACTGAATAATTGACATACAGTCTGGATATGATGCCACCTGTTTTCTCAGAAGAAAAAAAAGAAATCTAAACACACACCTAGCAGAAATAATAGTCGAGCTCCTTCCTCCCTCATATGTAAACCCGTCTGTCACCATAGGTAACAGCTAGTTCATAGTTGTGAAGAAAAGCACTTTGGAGGACCTGTATGGTTCCTCATAAGGCATAAAAGGATAGTGTTAAAGATTGTCCACAGTTCACAGCCGGAAAAAGCAGCATTTGTTGTGTATAGCCCATCCAAAGGTGCTACAGAGCCCTGATTTTGTTCTTGAGTTGTGCTGAACTATTACAGTGTGAGGTTCTCCAGTTTTATACACTCCCTCCATTGTCCAAAGTGTGGACAAAAGAGGGCTTCTCCAGAACAATATGATTCCAGTCTAAGCATTAAAAGATCCTGGTGGGACCAAAACCTTGTAAATAATAGAGGTTAAGGTCATTTTATAGCAGTAAAGGATGTGTCCAAGGTGTTTGTTTCTTAATTTCTTTTGTTCTGTGTGTGTGTGTGTGTGTGTGTGTGTGTGTGTGTGTGTGTGTGTGTGTGTGTGTGTGTGTGTGTGTGTGTGTGTGTGTGTGTGTGTGTGTGTGTGTGTGTGTATGGCTAAGAGATGCTTTCACTCCCTTATGCTAGCAGAATAGGAGAACTGGGGGAAATGTGCTTGCTGGCCTGGGTCCTCACAATCCACGCTGTTATCTGTAAGAACAAGGCAGCTGAAATCAGTAGTGCAAAAACTCGCAGTACTTGCCTGTCCAGATCATTTACTGCATACAGATACAGATACAGATACAGATAACGATGCGCCTCTATCTCCTCCTGTTGTGGAAAAATGAAGCCAAAATACCCCTCATATGGGTGCTGAAAAATTGCGCTAGTTAAGCCAGGGAATGAGCAAAGGGGATCAGCTCTTTGAGCTGCTGCACTTATATGACAGCAGAACAGCATTTGTTTGAAGCAGACACTCAGGGCTATGGAAAGTTTGATGACTCTTGTGTTGGTGTCATGTTTTCTCTTGCCACTCTTCCTCAACTCTGCTAATCGGGTACAGAATGCTGTAGGAGCTGTTGATCATGACATCACATCCCTTCTTTTTAGCATAAAGAAACTCATCAAAACTTCTGAAAAATGGAAAAGCTGGTAAGCTGATAAGAACTGGCTGTAATGCAGGAATGCTATGTTTAAGAATAATTAGATGTGTGAATTAAATTAATGATTGAATTAATTTTCTACTTTGACCCATGTCCCCGTTGTCCCATTTGTTAACTTGGAAGAGGCTGGCTTTGTCACCTATACTATCGCCAGTCACCAGCTTCATATGTTTTGGCTTTACTTTGAGGGAGCTGTCATATCAATGTTTTTATACAGTCGATTTGGATTTGAAAAGGTCCATCAGTCAATGGATACTTACATTTGTCTGGAGGAGTTAGAGTAATAGTCTGGGCCGTGAACTCCTCGTCAAAGTAGCGGGTGTCTGTCTCTGATGTCACTTGTGGTTTGAAGAGTGGGGTGAGCTGACATGGAAAAAGGGGAATGTTGGTTTTGATCTCACGTGACTGAATGTTCTTCGTTCTTAAATAGTCAGCTGCCACACAAAGGCAATCCATTCAATAAAATACTCAGGAGTAAAACAATCCTCTTCGTGGTAAGTCCTGTCATCAATCACATCTTTCTAAAAAAAAAGAAACCCAACCTACTTCAAAAGCTAAAGTTTAATTCAGTTTGCTCTGGTGAATTTACATATTTGTGTTTTTCTGTTTAAATCACAAACAATATTTTCTATAGAGAGTTAACTGTGCACACGGGAGTGTTGATATGTACTGAAAGCTTCGTCCATTTTTAAAGTAAATCGATAAAGAAAAGACCGATTTATTATAGGAAGAAATCTCGCGCTGCTCAACGTCATTTAAAAGCATTTTGCAGGCTCGATAGAGAGTGAACCGTAAAAAACATTTCAACAATCTAAATATGAATCTGTGATCCTCTGTCTGTCTGTCTAAAAATGCACTGCACCATTGCGCGCTAATTCTCAGCCACAGACAGATTTACTTTGCTGCACCGCGCTCCACACTGACATGAAAACTTGCATACACGGACTGAGACCTGGCGTGGGATATGAGCGTATCCTCCAACCACGTTCAAATTGATAAATTGCGAACTTTGCGTGGAAATTGTCGTACACCCTGTTTTCGGTCATACACACATTTGATAAATGAGGGCCATTGTCTCCAAACTGCCGTCAGCTGTGTTTATGCTGAGAGGATAACAGAGTCTGTGGCGATATCTTTACAGTGTTGTCCAGAAAGTCGGCTTTAAGAACATGGTACACACAGTGGAACCATGCTAAATCATACCAACATGAATACAGGACAGAAGTTGCCGTTCCACAGCTATATGCAGAGAGAGTGGCACTTGAATGCAATGTTTGAATCTCCATTGCGACGGAGCCTTATGTAACGATCCCTTCCCATTTAATTTCTAATGAGTGAGAATTAGTGTCAAGTGTTCTGCAGATGTGCACTTTAGAGCAAGCTGTACTTGGTGTACCTTACATTTCCAGCAGAACAGTTCCCAACCCCTACTGTATCTATCTTAATGACTTTCATCTATGAGCAGTGGAAGGCTTAAGTTGGAGATGATAACAAAGACAAAGCTAACACACATTCCTTCATTTTGCCTCATGGTGTCTTACCTTCTTCTGCACAACATTTTGCCAGTTGATGGTGATGAAAAATTTGTGATTCATTACTTCTTTGGCATCACTAGGACCTCCACCTAACCTGTTAGGTCCAAACAAGATCTTGTAAGATATAATGCTAAAGCAGTTGTTCAGAATCAATAAACACACGCTGCTGGTTGGGTCAAATACCTCTGCTTGGGGTCTTTCTTGAGCAGGCCAGCAAGAAGAGACTTGGCCTCAGGTGACAGATTCCTGGGGAAGCGAATCTCCTCCATGAGGATGAGTTCAAACAATCGTTCATGGTCCTGGTTGTAAAAAGGCAGGCGGCCGCACATCATCTCATACATGACGACACCTAGACCCCACCAGTCCACAGAGCGGCCGTAGTCGTTATCTTCTAGGACCTGAGGAACAGACATTTCCTCATTACAATTTTTAATACCAGAAACTTGACATCTCTTACTCCAAGTAAACCCAGTTTAAGTTCTGTACAAAAGAACGAGTTTGATAAAGTGCAGCACAATTCATTTACTGTTCACAAATTTCACCCTCATTTTCCAATTAGTCACAAGATATAAAATCATAAAGTCCCATCTATAAAAATCAGAACTTCTACTTTACCTCAGGAGCCAGATATTCAGGAGTTCCACAGAAAGTTTTCATGGTAGCATCAGGGGTAATCCCCTCTTTACAAAGACCAAAATCAGTGATTTTGACATGGCCATCCTTGTCTAGCATCAAATTCTCCAGCTGAAAGAGATCAAAATAAAACACACTAAATTTGAGTCTTCTGATCATAGATAACCTGACAGATTCAGGGCTTAATTGGGTTCAAAACTCCTTATTTTTTTTAATCAAATGTAGAATGCGAGTCTTTTGAATGTGTCATAAGATTGATAGATACAAGTCTGGAGATCCTTAACCGGTTCCTGCTTGCCTAAGACATGTTTCTTCAGAGGTATCTGCTGGACAACCACACATTATACTGACAAAAAGCTGGTAGGTACTCTTTAATGTAAACTTTGCATCAAGGACATTGCTATGCTCACGTGTCTTTCATGATTTAACAAAAATGATGGTCTATTAATAATGCATCCAGTTAGATGGTTCCATGCACAATTAATATAATTAGTGCCCTGAGAATCTCTGACATTTAGAAACTAAATTTGTATTGAGCTGAAATATCCCTAAATACATCAAATCAAACAATTCAATATCTAATTGGAAATTTTACAAAACAGGACCTGGTGATTCTGAATCAAATTAATTCAGTTAATCACTGGCAATGCCTAGTCTAAAGTGACACAATGTTGGCTGAAAGGTTCCAAGATTAGTAGACGACCTGCCAAATATAATTTTTTTTTACTCATTTTAAGTTTCCAGTTGAACAGAAAAAATAAGGTTTGTAATTTCAATAGATTTTACTTATTGGCAATTGTTATCATACTATATTTTAAGCATCATGCATTATAATGTTGCTCCCTTTCATGGGTGTATCAGGGCAAAAATTAAGCTTTATACTGACATCACTTTAGGAGTCTAATACTGCTCACATTGAACAACTGATAAGAGTAAAATAACATTCAGCCAGAAATTGAATCTGACAAATTGATACAAATCTAAAGAAGATTCTAACTGCTTGCATTGGTTCCACATGCTTCAATTTTGTTCAATTAGAGGCATCTTCTGATGAAGTACCTTTGAATTAAGAATTTATCACATTGCATTCTCTGATGTTGCGATATTAACTATAAGTTTCAATACGGATTGTATGACAAGTCAATGAGACAATACAGAGATGAGATAATACTTCATTGATCCCCAGCAGGGAAATTCAGTTCTTACCTTCAGATCACGGTAAACAACCTCACGTGAATGGAGATACTCAAGTGCTGATACTATCTCAGCACCATAGAAGCGTGCTCGGTCTTCTGTGAACACTCGTTCACGGGAAAGGTGGAAGAAGAGCTGGTGGGGTGAGAGTATATGGAACCAAGTTACCAATGGGAAGATCTGTTTTGTGTGTGTGTGTGTGTGTGTGTGTGTGTGTGTGTGTGTGTGTGTGTGTGTGTGTGTGTGTGTGTGTGTGTGTGTGTGTGTGTGTGTGTGTGTCAAGCTGCTGACAAGGTCTCACCTCGCCACCGTTGGCATATTCCATTACAAAACAGAGCCGATCGTGAGTCTGGAAGGCATACTTCAGTGTCTGCAGGAAAAAAGGATTAAAAAGTCAATATCAGTGGATGAACGGGTAGTAACTCTGCAAGCACTATACAATACTATAATATCTGTCTTATTTATTCATATTTTTTTAACAAAAAATTGGATTTCATATGCATATGGAAAGGGATTAGTGATTAATGCCCTTTAATGACCCCCTAACCTCATCAAAATGAGTTTAGTTTATTTCTGCATTATAAAAAACAACAAGAGTAATGGTATCATAATGGAGTTTTAACAATCAGTCATATAGATTAGTTGAAAAGAAGAGCAATTTCATAGTTTCATAGCATAATGCATACAATGAGATTCAGAATCGAATCAAACTTAATTTCACAGAATTACATCACTGGAATAGGGAAGGATGGAAAAAGACAGCACATAGTATTTGCAATCCTAAGATCTATAGTAAACCATTATTATGGCTTAAACACAGTGTGTTAACACTACACTGTGTAGAAACAACACAGCAGTGATCTACTACCAAGTGGTTCATTTGTTAGCATTCCTACCGTGAGGAAAGGATGTCGTGTGTTTTGTAACACTCTGCTCTCTGTGACTGTGTGTGCCACTTCATCCTGCAAAGACACACACTTTGTTAAACACATTAAAAAAATATAATACAAAAGGGAAAGCTTTACAAACAAGGGCAAGAGTATCAAGATGGTAACTTTCTAGTTTGATATAATCTTGTTCTAGCAGTTCCTCACTCACAGACTATGCAGTGTTTCCCCTACCTTTATATTTGGGGGGCAGCGGCACCCGCAGCCCCATGGAAGTTCAGTTAATTTTATTTTCTATATAGTACCAGATCACAGCAGAAGCAATTCAAGGTTACCTCTCTTATAGATCAGGTCTATACCTTGTTCTTTAATTAAACAGACTAAATATCCTTATGTTATTTATCTTATTTACATGACGGGATGTCATATCTGTCTCTACACGCTCGTGCATCTACAATGCTCATCTGCTCTCTGTATCGCGCATGGCAGAGTTCCACTTGAGAAAGCTTGTGTGTGATTACCATGGTGGAAGAGGATTGCTGTCCTGCTACAGCAACTGATAAGCTCAAATGCTACTAATTTTTGGGTTTAGAAAAATGTGGGACCAGGTCCTTAATAGAACTGGGTTTTGAGAGCTGTGAAAAAGAGAACTGTAGCTCCAAGCATCTTGTGCCCTCTGTGATCCCTTAATGGACACACACACCTACTGCATCTCAAAGATTATGAACTGGTGGCAAAATGAGAGGGTAGACCACTGCAACTTAAATTCATTCATCTTAAAATAACACCTTATACTTACCTTTGCTATTATAACTTCTTTTCGCAGGATCTTCATGGCATAATGCACTCCGGTGGACTTTTCTTTGACCAGAATCACCTTCCCAAAGGTCCCCTTACCGAGCAGCTTCAGGTACTCAAAGTCACACATATTCTGGAGGAAACATTAGAAACAGACACAGAAGTTTTTGTTTACATTTCTAACATTTGTATTTAGTTTACTTGCAGTATAGAATTTAAAACATGGGATATGGCATCTTGATAACTGAAATTGCGTTTCTCTGACCCTTTTCTGAAAATACAGCACATCAACAAGAGATTCAAGCTGCTTCTCAAACTCACTGAACTGCTTCCTGATGATCTGCTTATTGTTTTAAGGTTAAGACTCCCATAGTGTTCATGTTCCCATATTTCCAACTACAGTCAAAACATTTGCAGAGGTTTCATCTTCCCCAAAAAAAATAATGTTTCTTATTTTTGGTTGAGAAACAAAAAAAGCTAATTTAGTGGTTTTATTTATGGCATTAATGTTTCATAAGTGCCTGCATGCCTGGGTATGCTGTTGTTGAAAGGAGCCTAACTGCTGACACTCCCACAACCTCAAGGTTTGCACTCACACACCAACTGTAACAGGTTTTCCCTCCAGATTGTGTTTATAAATGTTGTGTTTTATGTATGTTGCAAATAGCTTAATGTTGAACTTAAGCACACCTGAAAGAACAATGAAAATACTAAGCAATGTTACAGAATTGCACGCTTAGTATAGCACTGTTAAAATGTGTACAGTGCAACTAAATTTGGATCTAAAAAAATAAAATATAAAACTGTCTGCAGTACGATAATTAGTCTACCCCTTAAGACAGACTAAATTACACAGTATACCAAAATGGAGGGAATAAAAATTACATTTTTCTATTACTGTGCCCTCAAAAAAATACTAATATTTACACACCATGTCAAAGAAAATATTAAACTGACAGTTTTTGTCAGCCTACAATTGTCTACGTCCCCATTATTTAATCTACTCACCACTTTGTTGCCCATCTTAGACATAGCCACCTCCATCTCTTCCAGGCTGCTTTCACTCGGTGAGCCAAACATATCCATTGGTTCCTCCTCTTCCTGTTCCCTCATCTTCAGACTATTTGCAACAGATTGGATTGCCCTCATCCAATCCTCTCTGAGAAGCAAAAATCCCATCATTTGTCAGATATTCAGTCAAAATGAATACACACAGAAGCTAAAGACTGTTATTACCTTTCCTCGTTGCTGTCCACATGGAAGGTGCGTTCAATGACAGTGGTCCACTGTAGACAACGGATGACAAATGTGTTGGGGCGGGGTCTTTCGGTCTTCATTAACTGACATTCTGTGAAAAGATAATCAGAACGAAGGTGGACACAAAGATGGTGAAGATCTCAGTTTTAGGGATTAAAATATAAAAAAGTATAAAACATCTGTGGATAGACTGAGATTTAAAAAGAGAAAGAAATGGCTTTTGATTGTTTGAAATCAAGAATACATTGACCATTGTTTAGAGTTGTGTTTTTAAAATCTGGAGGACTGACCTGCAACAGAAAAGTTGTTGAGTGGTGGTGAAGTCTGGTCACCAAGGTCAGGCTTCCCCTTATAACCAATGAAGGAACCGTCACTCCTTAGTATGAAATACCTGGGCCTCCATGTTTTGATATATTCACCTGAGCCAGAAAAAGAATGTTAGCAAGTACATCCAGTACACAGTAACATGATCAGAAGCAGTTGGAGTCAATAGACTTCATCATTGTAGGAATTGATAAAACTGAGACCAAACTTTTGAACTGACAACAGTAACGATACAATAATTTAAAATGAAGACACCGAACAGATAGTCTTGATCCTTACCTCTTTTCTGAAGCCAGCCCTCTTTGACAACATTTACTTCATTCATCGTAAGAGATGAGGAGAACAGAGGACTTCACTTTTTCACTCAAGTCTCAGTCACAGCAGACAGATCTGAAGGGAACCTGCTGAAAGCAGCAAGCAGTAACACAAAAATAGAACCATCTTGACAAAGATCTTGCAGTTTGACAAAATAATATGAACAGTTTAGCAGCGGCAGAGGGAATTATGTTACAACCCTGTTTCCAAAAAAGTTGTGATGTTGTTTAAAATGTAATCCATATTCATTTCCATATTTAATTGGAAAACCCCGAAAGAAAATTATCAAATGTTCAAACTGAAAACTTAATTTTTCAAGAAAAAGTAATGCATACTTTGAATTAGTTGCTAGGAATATATTTTAAAAGGTGGGGTCAAGGTCATGTTAACCCAAAGGTCATCAAATATTGGTTTTCTGTCTCTTATTTACACCAAAAACACTCAGCCTTTATGGAAGTTCTTTTCACACCCAGTCAGGTTACTAATCTGTTTAGACTTAACCTAATTTATTGTGATATCTCCTACCAGGTGTGCTTTTTAAGTATTTCACTAAGTTTCCACTCTGTTTTTGTTGTCCCCCCCTCTTTTGAAACATGTTGCTGGCAACTAATTCGAACAAAAATGAAACACAGTTTTAACATTTGTTGTGTTGTCTTTTTGCTATTTTCAAATAAATCATTTACATTTCACACAAGTGTTGTAAAAAAGGGTTGTAAGTTAAATTTATTTCTAGTCATACAGTCAACTGTTGTAAGTTTTATGAAATGCACACTTCTTCTGAAAGCCCATGAAAATAAATGATCCTTTTAGTGCAGAGAGCTAAATTTAAAACATTAGAAACTACAAGGACGCAACAAATCCTCACATTTGGACAGAAACCTAGTCATATTTCCCTTTGCTAAAGTCAGGTATGGCTCATTGTGAGAGCCACTGCTGAAATTTGAGCTTTACTGATATAGAGGTTGGTATACTTTGCTGTTACTAAAAAGCAGGGGGGGAGTAAAAAATGTCAGTAATCGGCTTAAAGAGCTGTAAAATATCTGCAACAAAATCCAATATCGTGCATCCCTACTTTAAATAGGTACTGCAGACTTAGTACTTCAAGTACATTTAAAGTTAAGTTTTTACATTTACTTGAGTAGGTTACAAGGGTGGTAGTTTTACATCTTCTGAAGTGAAATGTCATCAATGTCCCTGTACTTATACTCGAGTAGAATATTTCAGTATAATTTCCACTACAGCTCAGAAGTAAAAGCATTTCTGCCAAAAATAAAGGCTTGAACTGCATGTGAGCATCCTGGTGAGACTCTAGTTTAAACCTGTGTACACGAACAATTACGTGTACATATATCGTTGACGTTTATCACAGATGTTGCTAAAGTAAAAATATCTTTAAACATTCAGACAGAACAGTAATCTCTCTGTACTGTAAACTAAGGCTATTGTTAAAAGTGAGCTTGCATGGGTTAGCTGAGTGCTAATATTATTCTATAACACCGTTATCGAAGGGTCACAACAGGAAATGTGGATTTAGAAATAGATTTTGCAAGTATTTTTTGTCCATATACATATTTCCTCTGCTCCTGAACACACACTACTCAAATTTCAGATGTCTAAAAGTTGAAACAAAGTATGCATCGTTAGCTGAATGTTACCTATTTTAGCCAAAATCACAAGAGTCTTTCGTTAGTTCAATATTGAGCTCAATATCACATTTTCAGAGAGTGTTACAATAATAAAAATACGCTTTCTTTCCACGTGTTCAGATACAAAGAGCTCATCGCTGTACTTTAACGTTTAAGTCACTTAAGAAAGCTTAAGTATAATAATTTAAATGCTCACTGGAAGTTAACACACACATTTTATCTCGTGTAAGTGTCGAGGTAAACTATTCAAAGGCCATCTCGTGGCCCACAAGTTAAATGCTACTCAATACATACTCAAGTCGATTAGTTTTACACTTTGAGACATAACAAAAAGATTTAACGCACATTTCAACAACTTTATCCCACGTTGCTCTGGTGCAGTTTTGACAGGCTAAATCCAGTCGAAGGCCAACAAAACAGGAAAACACTATGGAGTCTCTTCTTCATGCATCTCAATGATGATCGCTGCTCTCAGGACACACACACCGCCTCCTGCAGGCAATGAGAAGTACGACCTTGTTTGGCTGTCTTCTTCTTCTTCTTCTTCTTTGGGTACGGCAGGCTAGACGCAACAACGGCGTATTGCTGCCCTCCTCAGGTCGATGAATCAAATCCTTAGATCAGTTCTGATATTCTTGTGTACAGTACACTCCTGTTCTGTGCAAGAACTCCAACAGACTCTTTCGCCCAGTTGTCCAAGTTTAATAACGTGCTCATGCTGAAAACTGCTTCTCCAGCTGTTTGCAGGTCTCTGAACAGCGTCCTCCTTTCCCGAGCATATCTTTCACACTGCAAGAGAACATGATGCACTGACTCCACGTCCCCACAGTCACATTCCATCAGGGTGCTTCCCTATCAGGGCCAGCCCACTCTTGAGCCCACAATGCCCGAGCCTCAGCCTAGTTATAACTACTGCGTCTCTTCTTTTGCACTTAACAAAATATTTTTCCTTTCCCACTGCGCTCTGAATTTCAAAATATGACCTCCCCTTTCTTTCATTTTCCCATGCATTTTGCCATGCATCTTTAACCCACCGATTTATAATTTCTTTATACTCCGGCAGTCCATAAGGCAAACACATTCCAACACTATCCATCTTTGTGGCTCTCTTTGCCATCATATCTGCTCCCTCATTTCCTTCTATTCCCATGTGTGCCGGGACCCAAACAAATCTCACTTTACCCCCTGCTGTGTGAAGTCTATACAGCGTTTGATTTATCTCTGCTAACACATCCGGCCTAGACTTGGACTTCTGCTCTTTAATTGATGTCATTACTGCTGCTGAATCACTGCATATTACTACCTGCCTCAATTTCTTGTCCTCTCCCCACCAAAGTGCCCATAGTACCGCCATTTTTCAGCAGTAAATACTGACATGTGGTCAGGAATCAACACCCCCTTTTTAACTCCCAGCTCAGGTATATATACTCCGAACCCGACTCTCCCACTCTCCGGTTCTGGCCTTGTTTGCCAAACTCCCCTAAAATTAATTCAGTATATTCTAAGACCTTCCTATAAACCCCAAGCCCAAAGTGCACAAAAGCCTACACCATAGATCAGGGGTTCCGAAACTTTTCAGCCCGCGACCCCACTGTCCCTCAAAGTGATTTAATGTGGCTTCTTTTAGCTCGTCTGCAGATAATGGGCCGAACTGTATGAGCATGTGGCTGTTTCTTGTGCTTTTATGAATGAATCTACTGCTACTGATGCTTTTGGTAATTAACTTTTCACTAACCCTAAACTAAGGAGTCATCTGGGAAAAAGAAAGGCAGAAAACTCATTACATTTTCTATTTTGAAGGTTTTATTTCAAGTTTAGCCTCTATTTTTGTCAATATTTTTACTATAATGGGCAAAATGTACTATTTTTAGATAACTTTTGTCATTCAACTTTTTTTATTGCATTTTTCTCAGTATTTCTTTGTTCACCACAATTTACCAAATGATATATAAGTAATACAAAACCAACAAAAAGAGAAGAAAAAGTATTAATACAAAAAAATACAACAATAATAATAATAAACAGTACAAACAAAAAGGAAGATAAACATAAGAAAAGAAAGATAAATAAACAAAAATAAATTATTGTGATAAGAAATATTTTTACATAACTGAAAAAAAACAACATTCTGGAAGACATCTCATGACCCCCATTTGTGTCTCACGACCCCCTAGGGCAGGCATGTCCAAAGTACGGCCCGGGGGCCAATTGCGGCCCAAGGTCCATTTATTTATGGCCCCAAGCTTCCATCTTAAAGTGTGTTATTTATAGCACAGAAATTAATCACATTCTGAATGAAGCGCACAGACAAAACTAAAGTCAACCCAGAAACGTCTCAAAAAGCTTCATATATGGACTACCTGTCCAACAGAATTTTATGATTTTATGTCCATTGTTTTAACTGGCTATGATAAAATGATTTTACTTGGTGATTTTAACTTTCACATTAACAACTCCACCGACACAAGGGCTCAGGACTTCCTCGATTTAATTTTGTCTTTTAACCTCACCCAGCATGTACAGACTGCCACACACATCCATGGAAACACTTTAGATCTAGTAATTACAAAGGGCATTGATATTGAAATTTCATCCATCACACAAGTCCCCGTCTCTGACCATTTCTGCATCTTTTTTTAACACCACCTTTTCTGTTTTTAATGAACCTCCTGAAACCACTGTCACAAAGCGTACCATCAATGAACATGTAACTCAACACTTCACTAATCTGCTGAATAACTTTCCTCCATCCACATCCTGCTCGCCTGACCACCTCGTTACTGATTTTAATAATAAACTCAAACTCTGTCTGGACACAGCTGCCCCAGCACAAACAAAGAAAAGGCAACTGCACCACAGACCACCCTGGAAAACTGCTGCTATTTGTCAGCTTAAGAGAGAATGTCGGAAAACAGAGAGGAGATGGAGGAAAGACAAGTTACATGTTCATTTTGAGATTTTTAAAGAACAAGTTTTTATCTACAATAATGCAGTCCGGAAAGAGAGACAAGCCCATTTCTCAAAGATTATTTTAGAAAACCAAAATAACCCCAAAGTGCTTTTTACTACCATCGACAGAATTTTAAACCCCCAACCCATTCGTACTCATAATAACTCAACTCTCAGATGTGAAGACTTTGCCAACTTTTTAGAGAAAAAATTGTTTTAATCAGGAAAAGTATTTTAAATGTAGTTAGCGACTCCCCCTGGGATTTCCCTGCCTTCGGGCCTCCAGTCACCATGCCATCCTTTGTTTTAATGACAGAAGGGGCTGTGGGTGAAGTAGTGAGCAAGATGAAGTCTGCCACTTGTGTTTTAGATCCCATCCCTACAAAACTGTTTAAATCCTGCTTCCCTGGTCTCTCACGTGAAACAACCACGATCATCAACTCCTCCCTCAGCTCAGGCATCTTCCCCTCAGTTTTTAAGACCTCCATGGTGAAACCTACCCTCAAAAAACCCAACTTAGATCCCTCAGAGTTAAAAAACTACCGTCCTATTTCTAACCTCCCCTTTTTAAGCAAAGTTTTAGAGAAAATTGTTTTTAATCAACTTTTAGTTCATTTAATCAATAATAACGTTTTAGGGAGATTCCAGTCAGGCTTCAGATCAAACCACAGCACAGAGACTGCCCTCCTTAAAGTCACAAATGACATCAGACTGATTTTAGATGCAGGAAAATAATTATTTTGTTCTAAAAGTGTTTTGTTCTTAAAAACAGCAGGAAAAAGAAGTGTGATGAAATCCAGATCGTGATCCTGCCATAGGAAAATAATGAGACAATATTTTTCCCATATTGCCCGACCCTAATGAAAAACATTTATCTCCAGAAGAAGATGATGTCTGCTAATGTTTACATGGCTTGTGGAGAACTGAAGACTTCCTAGTTACTGTTTTGTTGAGAAAAAAATTAAAATAATTGTTATACAATAGACATTTCATAGATAACTTTTAGGATTCCAAAGTCTCAGTAGGAGCGACTGGCCCTGAGGGATTCTGACAACATCAAATGTGGCCCTCTTTGAAAAAAGTTTGGACACCCCTGCCCTAGGGGATCTCGACCCACACTTTGGGAACCCCTGCCATCCATCCATCCATTATCTTGACCACTTATCCCGTTAGGGGTCACGGGGGAACCCCTGCCATAGATATATATACAGTCTATGGTCAGAGGCGGTTGCCATCCATAGTGTTACACCCTTGTAGCAAATTATTTTACATAGTCTGAACTACTATCAGAAAAATGGCGGTTTAGGTTGAGTTAAACTAGATAGAAAAAAAAAAAGCTATTACCCCGCTCTCCCACCCTCTTTCAATTTGTCCTTTATTCATAGATTACAATTTAAAGATCTAGTGAACTTTAAAACATTTTTATTTATGTTTAAAGCCAGAAACAGATTATTACCTGAAAACTTACAGAAGTTTTCTGTGTTTACATCTCATGAGGAGGCTCATAGACGAAAATTTAATTTCAAAAGTCCATACGCGCGCACTACATTAAAGCAAATGTGTGTTTCAGTTTCTGGAGTTAAACTTTGGAATTCTCTGGATGATAATATAAAATGCTGCTCAAATATTTTGCATTTTAAAAGAATGATAAAAGGTAAAGTAATGGGGAACTACAAACTCATCCAGTAAATCTGTATTTGATTGTTTCAGTGTTCATTGTTACATAATGCTTTGTGAAAAGAGAAGGTGATTACCAATGGGTTAGCCTCTTGTTTAGTGGTAGATTATGTTGTGATTAAGGGGAGGGGCAGGTATTATACGTTTTTCTTCTTCCTGCTCCTGTTTGTTCATGCACAGTGTATACTCTATTTTGTGAAGATGTGTATTGAATATGTTGTATTGTCAAACACTGAAGTGAGCTAATAACATTCGAATGAATGAATGAATGAATGAATGAATGAATGAATGAATGAATGAATCAATCAATCAATCAATCAATCAATCAATCAATGAACAAATGAAACATTTTTAGTCTTCTTACTCCAGCTCTAAGAGGGCCTCAATATGCAAAAACCCCCATGTTCTTCTCTCTCCTCTTCCCACAGGGAGCTATGTAAAGTGCACACCCAATCCCACACACTGCTGATTATACAACTGGGAGCAATGCAAGGATACACAGACTGCAGGAGCTGAGATTGGACCACTGACTTTTGATTGGGAGACAATCAAATCTACTGCTGAGACACAGCCACCTCAAAATCTATCATGTCCATAGTTCTGTTCTGACCTCACTGTTAATTCTGCTTTATGTGCTGTAAACACTTAAATCTGGCTTTAGGCATCTAAAAGTTTTAGCTGATTATATAATGTCAATCTTTCCGTGCAACCCACTGTTTGAGGCATATATTATTACTTTTGCTTGTGTTATTTTTGTTACAAAACACTTGCATAACACTAAAACCCACTTAATTTCAAATGGCACAAGATGAAATATCACATGTTGGAATAGAGATATTTGTTTTTGGGAAATGATATGCTTGTTTTCAATCTGGTGCCACGGCAACCCGTTAAAAAAAAGTTATGAAAGTGGCAACAAAAGTCTGGAAAATGTGTGACATCAATCAATTCATTAAGTTAAAGTTAAAAAGTCTTTCTGATAATGATGAGGAGAGGTTCACCTCTCTTTGAACAGTTTCTTGAAAATGTTCTCAATGCAAATGTGCAAATGAATTAACTATTTCGTTTCATTAGTCTCTTGTTTTAGACTGTAGTCTGTAGTCTATAAAGAGACAAGCAGACACAAGCAGCTATGCACAACCACAAGACGCTGTTGGTTGTGCAGCAGCTGCAACAGTGCACCTGTGGTTGATGAACCACATGTTGATCTGTTCAGGCTGAGACTGTCCACATTTGTATTTTTAAGCACTCGAACAGTAGCACTGGCTTTTACCAGCAAACAAGGCTATAACTCAGGCCAATTGATCATCTGTAGAAGTTTTCATGATGGTGCAATGATCAAACAGTTTGAAAGAGACTGAAGCTGATTCAAAACTCGATATGGAAGTTAAAACTGATTGTTTCCAATAAGTAGCCCTACTGACCAAACTGCCGCCTATACTTATGATTTGAGGATAATATCATCATCAAACTTCGTGTTTGGAAACGCATGTGTTTTACTTATATTTTGTTTACAGCAGAAGAGTACCAGATTAGACAATTCCAAGCTCTCTGACCTTTACTGCCGCCATTCAATAGGGGAAGCACTACATCTGATGGCCTCACAGTGGGAGGAGAGATATGGTATCTATTTTATATACCTATGATGTAGGCCTTTGTGCACTTTGTGCAGGGGGTTTGTAGGAAGGTCTTAGAATATACTGAATTAATTTTAGGGGAGTTTGGCAAACCAGGTAGGATTTTAGAACTGTTCTGTGGAAGTAATTTCCTGTTGCCTATGGGTGGCATTGTAAATCCTGAAAAACGATTTGAAAATATTTCGACATATTACCAAGCAGATATTCTGATCAACTCTCATGCACATATCTGCTCCAGGTTTGGGAATTCAGCTTGTTGAGTGAAAGCATGAAAGTTCCTGCTGCCTCTAGGGGATACTATGACTATGATCAATTATTGCCATGTGGATCTGTTGAGGTCATGAACCTGAACATGCATGTGAAGTTTGGGTCGGATTGAAGCATGCATATCTGAGATAAAACTGCTTCCTGTTTTATTGCAAAACATCCATCTTTGAGGACTCAGCACGCCCACAAAAACTCTAGCTTTTCACAACATCTTATCTTTAACGTGTCTACAATACAGTTAACACATTTGGATTTCATCAGATGAAACTGAGAAGGAGTTTCACTAGCAAGGACCACGCCACACAAGGATATAAGTTGAATATTTAATGAATTAGTTGTGCGTGGTGTGCCCAGCAGAAGGAGACTCAGGATGGGGGTTCCGTCTCAGCGTTATCCTGCCGGAGCTGATCTTGACCCAGGTTGTACCTGGAAGTAGACAGGGCATAGAAGGAGCGAGCACGAGTTGAGTAGGAGAGGACAAGGAAATAGGTTAAGTGCAGTAGAGTAAGGTGAGGGAGGGTGGGTTGAAGAATCACGGACAAGCAGTTGGAGTAGGCTGGCTACGTTTAAGAAGGCTTGTCAGGTGATTGAGGGTGTGGTTTAGGCGTGGTCCTGCTCCCGAACCTAAGTTAACACCATAACTTCATATATTCAAATATGAACCATGTAAATCACAAAAAGTGTTCCTATTTTGATTGCAGCTCAAAATGTTAAAACCAAAAGCCTGTTTGGTCTGTATGGGCTCAAGATACTTTTTGTAGGTCTTTGCATGTGCCTAGCAATCTTCATTCATGTAGGTGAAAATAACCTCCATGGGAAGGGCTATTTGATCATTATAGTATGTACAATGGAGCTAGGTATTTACACTGTTTTTATCTGAAAATCTTAATTTCATTTTTTTTCCTTGGATTTCAACAGGGTCGTCCATTCACTCAGTGTGAGGGCCATAACTAAAGCCTAGAAGCGGCGACGAACAGGTCCTTGCACCCCATACACAATGGGTTATGCACCACACCAGAAGTGTAACAGAATAAAGAGGAAGGTCGGGAAATAGAGTGTTTCACTTGTCACCGAAATAAACAAGTGCAAGGTGAACTGTTGCATGTACTGTATTGCAGAAGAAGGAGCTGTGGTTCAGAAATCAGCAGTTCAAAAATTGACCACCATAACACTGATGAATTTGTTTTCATTGTTTTATTCATATTTTTTGGTGATGAATGGGATGTTTTCTCATTCCCATTTTCCACTGTGTTCTTGTAAATGTTTTCTCTGTTGGAATAAAATCTGTCTGGTAAACTGAAGGGCGACTCCAAAAACAACAACAAAAACAACAACTGATTATTAAATATTATAGTTCTTACTCTTTTCAGATAAATCAATTTTGCTGTTTTGTACCATATTCTTGTGTCTGTATTTTCTTATGTAATAATATGAATAACGGCTCCTTGATTGATTTCTGAGAGTCTGAGCAGTAATGAGTATAAATATCTGTATTAGCTTCAACCTGTACCATGATCTTTTTGCTCAGTCAAAAAAAAACACAACTGCCTGAGCATCTAATCATCATCTATTCAACGTTTTCTTGATCCATTACAGTCTTTTGGACTGTTCACTCTTCACTCTGGCTGGCACCTCGCAGCTCCTCAGTCAATGCTGTAAATTAAAATAGAATAAAAGCTATTAATAATAATAATAATAATAATAATACATTTTATTTAGAAGCGCCTTTCAAAGCACCCAAGGTCGCTTTACAGACAGATTAAAACACAATAAATAAAACAACACGATAAAATTAATAAAAACAACAAGCAAAGTAACACCAAGTTAAAAATGAAGCAGTGGAAATGAAGCAGGGAATGCAGTTTGAAACAGATGGGTTTTGAGTTTTGATTTGAAGAGGGGTAGTGAGTCAGAGTTTCGGATGTCTGGTGGGAGTGAGTTCCAGAGTTGGGGAGCAGAGCGACTGAAAGCTCTGAAGTTGGAGGTGAACCAGGACTTGATGTCAGAGAGGCAGTGGGTGAGGGAGGAGGGTGGGAGAGTGGAGTCGGGCTTACTGGAAAGGTAGAGCTGGGTGTCATCCGCAAAGCAGTGAAAGTGAATGCCAAATTTGCGGAAGATATTGCCAAGTGGGAGAAGGTAGGTGATGAAGAGGAGGGGCCCCAGGACAGAGCCCTGGGGCACACCTGAAGTGACGGGGGAGGGTTGAGAGGTGAAGGATTTGAGTTGGATGAACTGAGTGCCCTGAATCATATATTTTATATGGATAGTTGTAGCTTCATAACAACATGGGATAACATACTTAGAAGTTAGAACTCACCTTTGATGATCTCATCCTTTACTTTTTGAAGTTCTTTTCTCACTTCTTCCACAATTTCCTTTAAAAAAAGGTCATGGTTTGGGATTATTTTCCAAATGTGTCCCTTAACTTGTAGTGAACACTATACATTAAAGGGTTAATTGACACATTCTTTACTAAGACCTAAAATAGCCTTAATGTTGGTGAAGTTGAAGGCTGTTTAATCAAGGAAATGAGGGAACCAACCTGCTTGATTTGTTCCATATCAATATGACTTCCTACACCATCCGAGCCCTTTCCCGGCACTTTGGTCCTAAAATAAACAGATTGATGTTAACCAAAAACAAAACTGGATGCCATGAGACCTTCATGCAGCTTCAAAAGCAGGGAAGGTTCTGAAGCAGGCTGAAAAAGAGTGGGACTGGTACCTGGACAGTGGGGCATTTGCAGAGTTGGAGAAGGGAGATGTGGAGTCCCTTTGATTGATGGATGAGGATTTAGGCCTATTGAAAACACAAGCAGATGCTATAAAGCCAGGGAAAGTCATATTAGGTCATGTGACAACAAACTTGTTGACGAACTGCCTGTCCGTAATCTACACATAGATTACCACAGATGTTGTAGTTGAGAGGATAAATAATGACAAATATAAACTGTGCCCCTCCCTCCTAGCAAGTATGACAAATCACTGTGAACCGTAACAAAATGTGTTGATGCATTATGCGACTACTGAGTGCTTGATAGTCTAGGCACCTACCTTGGAGTGCAGGGAGATTTCTCCTTGGCCTTTCCATTACTTTCTGATAAAATATGATCAAACATATTAATACATAACATTTCTATCAGAAAGGTTTGTTTTCATTTCTGTCAGTTTTGGTCCAGAAACTCATCAAAAGTCCTTATGATAAACCACAATGAATTATTGTGGTGAAAAGAAAGAGGATATAATATTACTTGTGAGGCAATATTTATTAAAGCCAGGAATTTATAATTAAGAAGCATTTTTAACTTGTTGATTCAGAAACAGTTTTTATTTTACAGTACTATGTGATGGGACAAAAAGTGAATACATACTCAGTTTAAGACTGTAAACTATCACTAACTGCCGGGACCAATAAAAAGCATTACTTACCTTCTGCACCTGCGGATTTTGAGCAGTCCGAATCTTCCTGCATAAGACATTCCAAGTATTTGATTTAACATTGATCACATAAAAATACTCAAATAATAATTTGAGGTAAATCCATAATCATCAGTTAACTTACTCTGGAAAGTTCTGCTTTTTTTGGAGCAGGAACATCGGCAGCTTTCCTCCTGTAAAATATAAAAGGTTATATTATTGACATCCAGAAGTCTTAAGTATCAGAATGTTAAGAACATATAGAATCTCTCTTATTTATTTAGGAAAAACTTACCTTCTAGCAAGAATAGCACTCATTTCTCCCATGAGACCTCCACCTCCACCTCCACCTCCACCTCCACCCCCAGCTCCACTTCCACCTGATGCTGGTTTGGTTTCTTGGGCTGCCCCTCCTCCCTCATCCTTAGAACACAGAATTTTTTTTAAATTTAGATTCAGATGAACATGGACACCACCATTGTCGATCTTTTGTCACAAACTCTTTTTATACTGTCTCACACAGTGTTATACATAGAGCATAGAGCAAAGAGCAAATGTGCATCAGGACAATTGCATTGGTGAATTGGACAAATGTTAATATCCATTTTACCTTAACAGTTTTACGCAGTTTAGCCCCTGCAAGAGCTGCAGCCAGATCGTTCCCCCCTCCGGCCCCAGCTCCAGCCCCAGCTCCAGCTCCAGCTCCAGCTCCACCACCACCACCAGATAGGGGCGGGGGTGGGGGCGGGGGTGGTGCTGGTGGCACCATGCCCCCAGGAGGAGGAGGTGCAGGTGGGCATGGGGGTCCTGGAGGTGCTGGGGGTGCTGGAGGTGCTGGGGGTGGCCCTGAGGCAGTCACTGGGGTTGGAGGTGCAGGAGTAGCAGGAGAGGATGGGGCAGCAACAGGGACCTGAGGGCTCTGAACTGTGTATCAGCAGAACATTTTTTTCTTTTAAAACCCAGTATTTTAGTATCAATATCAGTCTACCTTTATAGACATAATCATACTATCAATTATACTAGAAGCACTTCTCGCTAGCTCAGCTGGATAGATTGTGACCTCTTGATTGGCCGTGTTTACCTGGGCCAGCAGGTTTGCCGACAGTCTCTAATGCATGCCTCATGGAACTGGCAAAGAGAGCAGCATCCTCTTGGCTGCCAAAGTTCAGCCCCCACACTTGCTTGGGGTCCCTCCACTGGTGAAAGTTTGGTGAGGCTTGATTATACTTCATCCCCTTGATTATTGGACAGTTGATCACCACCTAGTGCAAAAAGAAGGACCAAGATTGTCTCTGAATAGAGGATTTTTACTTTGGGGATCAATATGTTATAAACACAAAGAAGGAATTAAACCTTGAATGAAACATGGCCTGAAATATCAACTGTTCCAGACCCTCACTCCACTGCAGAAGGCGTTTTCTAGTGACAGCTTTAAATAGGTTACCTCTTACATACTTATAAGATATTAAGTCTGTGGTGTGTAAAGTCAGTCAGTGTCTGTATATCTTACCTCATTTTTGAGAAATGAATAAAATCTCTTTTCCTTTTTTTTTTTAACTCTGTACTTGATGTCTATACAATGTTGAGCAATTCAACACAAAAAACAAAAGGTCACAAGTGACTTATTTAAACTATATGATCAATTGTCAGTTTATTTTCACTTAAAGTGCATTGGACTCTGAGAAAAACTATACACTGTATTTTGTGTTGTATTATCATTCTAATTCTCTCTGTCTGTAAAAATCTGTACGGTTCAAATGGATCACAGTTCAATTCAAATCAACCAGATGATAACTGCAGGGGGAAAAGACACAAAAGGAGATTATTCTCAGTCACACTGCATGTTTTGTTTGTCATTCTAATCTAAAAACAGATACTGTGACATCTACTATAAGCAATATCTTCTTCAAGCGTACGACATGACCAGAAACACGTGACAGTTACAGTCAATTTGGATGTATCTATACTACTTTCTTATACCTGCTGGTCTGCCTGGAGTTTCCGCCCCACCACTCTAAAGGTGTTGGCCCCTTGATTGTGAAAGATCTGGACACGGCTGTAGGAAGGAGTATCAGATCCTGCTGGTACCCAGCGCTTGTTGGTGTCATCATACAGCATGACTGTTGCTCTCACTTGGCAGATACTGGACTCACTTTTTCAACGAGAGAGATGAGGAAAAATTACGAAATTAGATGGTTATGAGAAGAGGCCACATAGGAAGAAAATAGACACAAACATATAGGTCAATCAATCAGTCTTTATCTGAATAGCGTCAATTCAAAGGGTGGATGTAGACACCATAGGTCAGACACGCAAGTTAAATACTGAGGTGTTGTGCTTCCAATAAAATGATCAGTATCATTTTATATACTGGTGCTCTTATTGATACCACTGTCTTTTATTTGGTGCAAAGATAAAGCAATGACATAAAAAGATGCCAAAAAGCTATGCTATGCTTAAACAAAATTTAGAAGGAAAAATGTTTGTTCAACCAGCTAAGGAATTGATAGTCATGATCTGATGTGGTTTCTATATTGGGAGAAGGAAATCTACAGCCCATTCTTAAATGTACTGCTACACAGAATCAACCCACTGCATCACCAGGCTTTCTATGCTGAGGAGAGGAATTTCCGTATGGAAGTATGGAAGTATGGAAGCCCATTTCCCCCAGATTTAAAAAAAATCGCACTTGGTTTAAATGAAAAAAAAATCCAGATGTTAAGTTGTAATATAAGATAAAAAGGCTAATTTGTGAGATAGAAAGTCAAAATGATGAGAAAAAAGTCAAAATTATGAAATTATAATATTATTATGAGACAATAAATCATAATCATGAGATAAAGAGTCCAAATTGTGACATAGTAATTATTATCAGCTTAAAAGTCATAGTTATTAGATAAAAAGGTCATTATTATGATATGAAAAGTCAAATTAGATTATTTTACAAAACAGTCACAGTAGCATCTCTCTTCCTTGTGCTTAGTATTCAGTGTGACAGAGAAATGAGATTGACACTGTGCTACTTTAAACATGACCTTTCAACAGATACAATTCTTTATGTGCTTACTTTACAGCTCCTGCAGAAAAAGAATGACACATGTTGTCAACCTTTACCCCGCAGCAACCATCTGCTTTTGGTGACAGGTGGATGCACCAGAAATGTTGGTTACAAGGAATTGTAGCTGACAGATAGTAGTTTGAATACTACTATGCTTATTGGATGGTGAGGATGTTGATCCAACGTCAAGAGACTGTAGAAATGTGTTTACCCAAATGTGGACTTACATGTGAAATCTCATAATTTCAAGCATCTCATTATTTTGACTTTTTTTCTAATCATTTGACTTAGTATCCCATAATTTCCACTTTTTATTCAATAACTATTACTATTTTTGTCACACTATTTTTATCAACCTCAAGTCAGAGCATCAGACTACACTGTGCATGAGAAGCAGGGGTGGTTTGCTAGGCCTAACCAGCATGATGCATCAGGTTCCTACGTTGACCAACTAACATAATTGTGTAACAACTGTATTCTCAGTAACTTGATATGAGGGCTTTTTCTTTTGCTGGTATTTCTGGGGTCTGTGGGTTGTTGACTTTGTATCATCAATGTATTTGCAGCATGTTACTATTGTTGTAATTGTTAAGACCATTTGTCTATATTTCTAATTTGTATTGTTTCTGAAATTGCAGCCCAGTTCTCAAAATAGAAATGTCACATTGCAAAATATTTGACTCAGTTGTACATGCTGTATAATTTTATCCACGATGCTGACCAGCACTACACGGAAATAAAGAAGTAAAATGTCTCTCTTCTGATGAAAATAAATGTTGCTGCATTTGTTTCACACTTACAGCAACACTTCTGGTCTCTGCTGCGTGCATTCAGGCAGCTGATCAACAAGATGTGCTCAACCTCCAGACTCATTCAGAACATTGTGAAGCCCCCTAAATTATAATATTCTTTTAATTGTTGTTTTTTGGGTTGGGGTAGCAATATGCTTCAGTAGTTAAAGAAAGTATTGTCCATAAATTGAATGCAAGAACCAAAACTAAAAGATCAACCAAGCAGCAAAGAGGCCTCTTTCAGTTACAAATGTGTGATGTGTGACTGTACAACACAGCTTTCTTCACAGATTGAAATGCTTCTCTCATTTGTGGTACTATTTAATGTTAAAAAGCAAAACAGAAATATCACGTCAATGTCAGCAGTTAGAGCAGATTTGACAAGAGAAAACAGAAGTGGTTAATAAAGGCTATTCACGTGTCTGCGTCTGCACATACTTCATGCAACCCTGCACAAGTCAGTGCCCCAGATTTGCCACCCAGACAAAAAAATCTAGACACGCCTCTGCATATCAGATCCTTATAACTGTACTTGTGTACAGAACTACAGTAAAATTTATTAAGTTAAAATCAGCCACAGTAACATTTTTTGTGACTTTCAACACAGAAACTATTTTGCAAAAACATAACATGTACTTGCTTCTGATTCTGTAGGACTTTGTGACATTGAGTTATTTTCAGTCTAGTTGTTGAAAAGTTTGTTGCCTGTAGGAAACCTTCACTTCCTGTTAGACAGGTTTACATATCATACCACTTCCTGTGCACAGGAGAACACTGCCTAATATGGGCTTCATTTCTTCGTATATGTAACAAATTAAATAATAGTTATTAGTAAGGAAGAATCAGATGTACACATGATGCAATCAATATGATGTAGAGAACAAAGTTTTGATTAAATAAGCATCATCACTCTGTAGAAAATTACTCACCCCATTCTTCAGCTGTAGTAAAAACCAGAGTTTCACTTGCTCAACTGAAACAACCTGCTGTTTCTCATCAATTAAACCACTTTCTTCTCCCACAAACACAGTTTAAATGTGTTGTTTAATCAAACTGACTGTCATTCTCTCCTGCACACCTTCTGTTGCTCCCTCTTCAGCGATGGTGTTTGACACCAGTCGCTTGCACTTCTGCCTTTGTTTTCTCATTTCCTAGATCTTTTTTTTGTCTCTCTTCCTGTTCCCCTCTCCTTCACTGGTTCTTTTGAAATCTAATTTGTAATACTCTACTATAAGGCCATCATTGTGTCGCTCTGAATTATCTCTGTGTTATTCATTCTTCAGAGTCCCGCTTCTTCATAAATTAATTTAATATCTAGACAGTTTGACTTTTTGTCTGTGTATGTGAGAGAGAGAGTGCATGTGTGTGTGTGTGTGTGGGCGTGTGTGTGTGAGTGCGCACGTGTGTGTGTGTGTGTGTGTGCGTGAGTGCATGTGTATATGCGCGTGTATGCATGTGTATATGCGTGTGTGTGCATGTGTTTATGATTAATTAATTACACTTGTATAGGATCGTCAGTGCTTCTAGCATAATTATAGCAACTAGTTTTGAAGAAGATATGATAACATTATTGCATTTTAACTGACATTTATTTATGTTGTGTTTTTTGTTCTTTATTGTAACTTATAGTATTATTATTATTGTGACATAGTTTCCATTATTACACCTGTTTTAATGTATCTATTAGACTTAGACTTAGACTTTAGACTTTGGACTTTATTGTTCCCTTGGGGAAATTCTTTTCCCCAGCACCTTTCTGCATTTCCACAGATATAGACAAACATGTAACATACACTGTAGGCTCAACAAACTGTCGAGCAAGACATCAACACTCAGACAGAGTTGTGTGTTTCAGCGAGGCCTTTTGTTCAGGCTCGCTATAACAGCAGGGATCAGGCTCTTGCCGAGGCAAGCCCTTCTGCACCTCAGAGCTCTGTACCTGCGTCCTGAGGGGAGTGGGATGAGGTAGGTGTTTAGTGGATGTGTGATGTCCTGTTCTATTGAGGTCGTGATGCGTGTGATGGCCCTGTGGTTTAAGTCTGTGAGGTTTGGTGTGGGGAGACCGATAATTTTAGAAGCTGTGGTGGTTATGCGTGTGAGTTTGGCCTTGTTTTTAACAGATAACATGTTGAAGAAGCAGGTAGAGCAGTAGAGGAGGATGGATTGAGTCATGCTTTGGTATAGCAGCAGAGAGAGACAGGGGCAACATAGAGTCCTTTTAGTTTACAGATGGCTGACAGTCTTTGATGGCTCCTTTTTTGAATGTCATTATTGAATGTTACATGTATAAACCCTGTTATGTATGCTATTTTTATGACATGCATTACATTACATTAATGTAACACATACGAATAAGTCAAATGAATAGCTTTATACAAACATTACACTGATATCTAGTGGTCAGAGGAAGATACCATGAATGCACATTAAACTGAAGGCTAGTCATTAAGGTTTCATGAACTTAACGGGAGTTTTCTGTGCTCCACTTATGAATGTATTCAACACAACTGCCTGTAAGAAGTTAGAGGTAAACCTTTAAAAAAGGATTTCTTTGGTCAAAGCTTTGTCAAAAAAATCTCGATGTCCTTAATTCAGACCTTTAGAGACCCAATCAGTCATTGTGCGTCTTTATGTTTTTATTTACTCCTCCAGTAAGAGAAAGCCAAAAGAGAAAAGTGTTATAAAGGGGCATCACCAACTTGGCTCATGATGTTGATGAATAATCCAGAATGCTTTGCCCAGGGAAGCAGCTGCTTGCAATACATAATGAATGGATATGAATTTCCAGCCACACTACACTACATGCATCAGGTCCACTCTGTCAGGCAGGTACTTACATAAAACAGAAAACTAATATAACAACTACAGGAAACCTTATGGGTTGGTCTACAGGACAGTTGAGAGAAACCCACAAATAGTTCTACATACAATTTAGACACATTTTTTACATTACAAATAACAGCTCCACATACAACAAACAGGTTAAAATGGAAAAGAGGCCCAAAGCCCCAAGAAACAGGGATCAAAGGACAAAACAGATATGCATGACTGCATACCTGGTTTGTTTTTAACTACTTTTTTTTTAAAGGGTTAGGTGTTTTTCACACTCCCTTACACGAGCGAGTCATTTGTTCCAGGAATTTGTGCCTCCAAAACCACAATTCTACTAAATGTAGTTATAAATAAAATGTAGGCGTAGATACATCACCTCACCCCTACTTTATGCTCTGGTATATTTAACCTACTTTTGTATTATTCTGGGTAAAATACATTTAATGGCAGGGTACAAGACCATTTAAAACTTTAAAAACATGAAAATATCTGCAAAAGTTTGATAACTGTCATTGTCCACAAAATCTTACTAACGAAGTTGCAATGATGTAAATGAGGAGGTTCTCTGCCCAAAACGGTGACTTCATTTGTTTTAACATGCTGGTCATAGCTTGTGACCTGGCTGTAAAACAACATGATATCTGAGAAAACATTATTTTTTATGTATAAGCAAAGGAAACTTGTAATTTAGTGTGTAAGAAGATCCTCTCAGCATCAGCAGTAGTCGTAGGAGTTGTGATGGGAAACTGCACACAGAGAAGACTTAGCCTCCTTTGAATGACATCACAACTGAGGTGATGGGCTACAGCAGTGATGTGATGAGCATGCCGACCTGGATAACTATGAGACTCAACAACAGAAGTTATGGCTGTAACTATGGATCTATGAGTCGAACGATGACCGTCACCACCATCTAACCTTGAATGATACCATCCTCTACCTATACTCAAGAGCCCATATCAACAATGTCACATCAATGACCTTAAGAGGCTGGGTCTACAGTCTATAAATCATCCCAGTGACCACACCTCTTCCTCCTGCCTGTTACACCTCAGCACTTACTAAGCGACAAGAGATGGTGACAGACATTGTTTGGTCTCTTAGATCCATATTTATAGCCCTAACTTTCAACCCATTTCAACCTCACTCAGACCGTCACCACTGTCTTACCTTGGATGACTTGTGCCATCAGGGTCGCTTGGAACACCCCTTCACATCCTCGCCCAGCAGCGGAGAGCAGAGCGGTGGTGTCATGAGTTGCTTTGTTTAATTTCTGTTATTGTGGTATTTTCATCCTGCATTGATTATGAGTTATCCTTGTGTCCTCTTTGTTGCTTGTAAGTGTTCCATGTCTTATTGTATTCATTGTGTGTGTATTTTCATTTGTGTCTAGTTAGTCTAGTGTCTCCTGTTTTATTTTGTAGTTCTTCCCCCTGTGTATCTTGTTTTTTTTGTTCCTTCCTGTCCTTCGCTTCCTGAGCAGAGCCAGAAGGCAAAGCTCCCAAAAAATCTGGTGGAAGTGGCTGGGGAGAGGAGTGTCTGGGCTTCCCTGCTGAGACTTCTGCCTGTTTACTTTTGCTCTCTTGTTTATTAATTTTTTTTTTCTTTACAATCTGTACACGGGTCCTCCTTCTGTTTTCCCCATTGTGACAGGTTGAACTGACCAATAATGGACCCAGCAGATTTTTTCCAACATTTAGATTTTTGTTCAAAAATAAGTTGCAGGACAATTTTATACAAGCTTCTACAGAAGCATGAGTTTTTTCTAACCTCCAACAGTCCCCTTTGCTGGGGACTCATTCGGTCATCTTCCCTAGATCCTGTTGGCCACAGGAAGGGACGTGGTGGTCAGGGCCCCCACCACATCTCCTGTCTCGGCTAACCAGCTCTGCAGTAACTTGGCTACACAGCACCACAGAGACCAAACTGCTCAGCACCCCAGTGACCCAGATTTCCAGCACCACAGAGCCCCATCTTCTACCTGTTCCGGCAGAGCATTGTCTGCCTCCCGAACCTGTTCCTTGCTCGGGGGCCTTGCCGACACCTATTATTCGTTTAACGGCACCAAGCAGAGAACTGTCTCCAATTCTGGTCATAGTTGGCAGAGTAGAGCTGGCCCTGGCATTGCTTATGTTCATCAGGACCGTCCAATTTATATATTGAGAGATGGACTGAAAAGTTGCCAAGCCCAAAGCTGCAGGACTGCTGGTTCAGGATGCCATATCTGACCTCTTATCAGGACATGCCTGCCCCGAATGGAGGGGAGGAGCTTTTTCAGAGCAAGGTAAATTGCCCTCAATTCCAGGACATTTGTATGTTCTTCCCCCATGGGGGCTACCGTTATGTCTTCCCATACTACTCCCTAACCTGTCAGGGAGGCATCGGTGGTCACCGCCCTCCTTCTCGACAGAATTGTCCTGGAACTGCAGGAAAGCCCTGTCCCTCTATGGGTGCAACATTCAAAGGCAGGTGTGCATGGCTTGAAGCTTTACATGCCCGTTGTACCACTGTGAAGGTTGAACTCATTCAGCCACCTCTGCAGCACACTTATCTACAATAACACTGTTTTATTCATATCACTTGAATGTTTATCGGCATTACCGATGGTGTATCACCGTCTCAGTGAACACTATATTTTTGTCTCATGTCATCCTGGAATGACCCTGTTGCCATCTGTCATAATCACACCATGTCAAACTGTCACTTCTGCATAACATTGCCTCACTATCTGTATATAATTACAACTATTTATACCATGTGTTGCATTTGTATATACCTTTTATATTTTTATCAATCTATTTTTATTCTTTACTTAAATGTTTTCTCTTTCTCTTGCTACTATGCAACAACTGAATTTCCTTCTGTGGATCAATAAACTATTTTATCTTATCTTATTATCTGACTACAGTTTAATGGGGAAATCACTGCTTGTCAAGAAAGTCAAAATGAGCGCGTTTGTCCAAATATGTGGAGCAATATGGATATATTCTGCCTTTTTCATATTCTTTTGGGAATCCAAGGAGATGGATATACTTTAACCTTTCTATGAAAAGTGCTCTGAAAGAAGCTTAATACTTTATGGCTGCTTAAAAAAATGTCTGGTCATTGTTGTCGTAATGTTTTAATTAATCACAATTGGAAAAGTCAAGAAATTAAATTTCTACTTGTACGCTGAAAGGAAGATGTGATTATTTAGTGTATTATTCTTCTAAGAGTGTGTTTCTGTGTCTAAAAAGAAAAAAGAGTGCTCAACAAGCAGTGTTGGCCGCTCCCACTCTCATCAAACACTTTTTCAATACCCTGTCAGAGTCAATCCCCTAAAATATGAAAGACTACATTTGCTTTCTCTTTTTTTTTTCTAACAAAATGAAATTCAGTATCAGAATTGTGGTCCTGAAACTGAAGTTTCTATCTCTGTAGACATACACTGGCCAGCTAGGAGCCCAACCGTTGCGCTATTGGACCACCAGGTGGTGACAAAGTAGAATACTATATGGCGGATATACCAGAATGGCATAGGGTGCCACCTCTAAAAGTACCTTGCAAACTCCAGCAGCCACTCCAAAATGTGTGGCTGGTCACTCAATTTTATGAGGGCAAGTGAATGCATCGCCAACTTCAAGCAGGAGGAGAGCTGTTGCACTGTGAAAAACAAACAAACATGTATTAGTCTTGAATTGATCAGTGGGTAAGGTCTTTTGGACAGACAGGAACGGTTAACTAATGTCAATTGGACATTGTGAAGATGTGAAAATAAGTCATATGGTTTTAAATGTTTAAGGTGCCCCAACATGTTATTTATTACACACCACTGGCTCAGATAAAGAGCTAGTATTCTAAAATAAGATTGGCTGTTCAATCTACAGCTCCCACAATGTACATGTGTCCTAAGGCTTTTTTCTTTTTCAACTTTTACAAACATGAACCCCCATTAAGCCCATAAACTTTTAATACAAACACTCAGCATTGCATCTATGATATATGAAGTATAATAGGTCTTTGTAACTTCTCTTTTTTTTTCAAAAAACTGAAAAGGATCATTGGGGAACTTATATCTGAAGGAAACATGACCTTTTATGTTTGATGTAGGCATCACATGGCACTTCCTGTGATGAAAAAAATCAGTGGAAACCACGGGCTGATGATGTCATGGTAGATCTCTCAGCGGAGTACAAAACATGGTCGTCATGAGGAAATAAGACAGTTTGTTGTAAGTAAGCGACAGAGATGAAACTGCAGCTCAGCGTCTTCACAGTCCTCATACAGGGTGAGTCCTCATCTGCAGTACTTGTTTACTAATGTACTTTGCTCTAAAAAGTACATAATGATGTAGATCATAAACGGAATTTAATCATTAATCTGGAATATAAATGTAATGAAAAAAATGAATCATTTTACAGTAGATTGTGATGCTTCAAATTCGTATTGATGATAAGGAAAATGACACCAAACTAACAAATTATGCTCCTCCAATTACAACTCTAAAAGTTTGCATTATTTGTAGTGTTGTGGCTGAAGCTTATGCTTTTTGAGGGATTAGATTTTTGTCATCTGTCTATCCATCTATCTATCTATCTATCTATCTATCTATCTATCTATCTATCTATCTATCTATCTATCTATCTATCTATCTATCTATCTATCTATCTATCTATCTATCTATCTATCGATACTACATATACAAGTTTTTTTGCTATTGTATGAACTATATGTTTTGGTTACGATAGCATTGACTGTGGGATATGCTTTTCTTTGTAAGTACAACACCTTAAATCCAGGATTATATCATTCAAAACAAAAATCTGTTTAATTTATTGCAACATCTTTCACTTAAATTAATGCCATAATTCAAAACTACCCTAAAGTCCTTATGACCTCTGTGCGACCCTTAAAGCCTCCTATCTTCCTCGGTGGGTCAGTTTGGAAAACCCAGTTGTGTTTTCCAAACAGTCCGTTCTAAGCCCCCTCGGATGGAAAAAGCACCTAAAACAACCCACATGATATCTTTATTCTCACTAACAACCCGTTACTTTCTCTTTGGGGGGACTGACCACATAACTTCCTGTTACTGCAGAAACTAAAGTGTACTGCTTCAGTACAGTTACTTTTTTTTTCCTTTTCACACCACCTCTGCTCTCACTCCCACTCTCACACAAACACAAACACAAATAGAATAAACAGCTGTGACAGGAAAAGATGAGTCAATTTAAGACTATAAACTTCATTTAATTTAACATTTCGTGACTCTTAAATATGAATTAAACTAACAGGAAGAAACTTGTTTATTTGTGAGGGGTTGCTTTCTTGAATTGATACTGATCAGTTAAATGTTACTTGTGTTATATACGTCAAGTGTTGATCGATGAGATTGATGGATACAATTTTGTTTCTATCTGTTTGATTACAGTTTCACTTGCGGCGCAGCAGCAAGTGACTGTGATGAAAGGTCAAACAGTCCACTTGAGCTGCCCAATCACTGCAGCTCACCAGAACAATGTGGAGTGGAGGAACCCTGAAAATTATATCATGTTCTTCAGTAAGAATAAAGGTTAAGATTGTTGGTTTTGCCCCAGTGGCACAAATGCATAAGCAGAATCTTAAATTATTTCATAGTTTTGGACAAGTCGCAAGAATCCCTGAAATTAATCATCTTTTTATTTTCTCTCAATCCCCAGCTTTGAAGGACAAACGCTACACCATCAACAAACTCTCTGAGTCTGAATTCTCCATCAGTATTTCTAATGTCACCTTTAAAGATGGAGGCACTTACACATGCCTTCAGTACAGCCACCCCACAACAGAGACAAAAGTGGAGGTCACTGTTGTAGGTCAGTATAACGTTATGATTTGTTCTGTCACACATTATATTATTAAGAAACCACTAAAATAATCATATATGGCCAGGTCTCTCTGGTGGGTAATAAAAGTGAAACCTTTATTTCATCACGACATGACAGCAACTTATCAGATTCCAGAAATAGAGATAACTCCCATCTCTTGCTTCAAAAGACAACATTTTCTATGATTCTTTTCCAGGTTATCCCAAAATGAGTGTAGCAAAGCATGAGGGAAAGTCTGCCATAAAGTGTACTGCTGAGGGGAACCACTACCCTCCCCAGATCTCCTGGAAATTTAATGATGGGCCAGAGTTTCATCGTACAGGTAAGTGGGTCACAACATGTGTTAACCATAAAAGGAAAATTCTTCGCTGAGCAAAGTAGATAAACAAATATGAATTTATTATTTTGTAATGTTTCATAAGTCCATAACGTCTAACATCAACTTGAAAAATTAGATGAACCTTAAATTAAGGAGATTTTTTGATCAAAGGCCTTACCAAATTTAATATTATGTTTGTTCTATTTTTAGTGAAATGCCACACTTACTTGGATACAGATACTGATGACACATGTTCTGTTCAACAGCTCAGGCCCAAGTGGTCCGCGAGGACAAAAAATATGTCTCAACGGAAGTACTAAGTGTCCTCCCTGGAAAGAAGAGAGAAACAGTGAGATGCCTTGTTCGACATCCAGCTCTGCATTCACGTCATCTTATGAACTTTGTGAAAATTGGACCAAAGAGTGAGTATTTGTTTATTCTGTATATTATTCAGTCTGTCTGATTCTCTCTCTGGCTAGGAACTCAAGTTTGAGTGACTTTACCTTCAGAGAATCCTGTATCATGTTTTTACTGGTAGAGAAAATGATCTGAAAGTACTATTGTATCAACCAAAACGTATTCATATATTTTTTGTGCATATTTGAGGAACTGTGAAAATGGAGTTGTCGTCACAAACCTGGGAAAGCATTGGGGAGTTTTTGTCTTGTGAGTTGTGTCCGATGTACCACAAACTATTGACAGTGGAACTTGACCAAAATAGAAAAAAAAACAAACAGAAAAAAAACACGTCACTTCCTCTTTGTTGTTTCGTGTAGATACTCTTCTTCCCTGTTTTATGAAACAGATGTGTGATGTGCAGATAGTATAAATGTTAGCAGGAATTTACACTCTAATATTTTATGAACTGTGTGATGTCTCTGCGCTATAAATACTGTAACTTCTCTCTCTGTTGCAGTAGCACAGTTCCCCTTCTCAACTACGACAAGCCCTCCCACAGCTCTGTCAACAGGGTCAACAGAGGTGCTGAGAACACGCAGCACCACCAGAGCAATGGTTAACCATACACCCACAGATGTGAGGGGGACATCATCAGAAAACTCTGAAAGGTTATCAACTTCTGAGGTGACAGCACCCACTGGATTTCCTCTGAAGCCTGTTACATCCACTCACTCACCTCTTAGCCATACAGGTGAGTCAAACTCCTTTCACATAGATGACAGAGAACAAGTGGTCCTAAAGAAACAACAGATGTGTTTTAAACAAGTCAGTCAATTCATTTAGCACAAAAAACAGGCATTGAGCCAAGGTGCTGTACATGAATGGCATCAGAAGTGCTTTAAAACAGTTGTACATCATTAAAATAACAACAGACAACAGTTTACACTGAATATAAATGCAGTAAGAAAGTTCAGAGTGGAGCGAAAACAACAATGATAATAAAGCTGTTTTGATTCACGAATGACTATTTCAGCTGTTTAAATGATAGATAATGGCATAACTAATAGACTCTGTATCTTAACCACATATTGCATGCATTAATGCTGACTTCACCTTGTCTTTTTACTGCTTTGCTGTTAATGCACAATATTATACACAACCTGTATTACTTCAGGATGGAAACCATGCACATATAAGTGTGAACAATGCATTTCCTTTGACGGTGGTCTCAGTGTGGTGTGAAACTCAAGCTTCAAAGCTATGACGATGATGGAGATGTGAGCTTGATGCATGTGATGACTTGTTCTGAGATAGTTAGAGCATTATGAGAGAATTGATAGGTCTCTAACTTAAGAGAAGAAAGTACAGACTTTTGAGATGAAAGTGTCACCTCCCAGTTAGCAACACAAGTGACATTCAGTAATCGTCTGCTTATCTTCTTAAAAGATTTACTCTTCTTGACTTGTATTTCCTATTCATTTTATGTATTTTGAGTGATAATATGTCTCCACTTATTGTAGATGACTCAACACGATTGACATCATCCTCTTCAACCAGTAGGACGAATGGCACTGACAGTAATGCAACAAGCACAACAGGTATGTGCACAATGCCATCTAGTGTTTAAACATATTTACTACAATGAGATGTTTCTATCAACACTACAGCTGTTTCATTGCATCTTTTTCATTTGTAATTCATCAAAGGCTGGATATCTATTGCTAATAAAACAGAGGAGATTGGTGCAGAAGGAAACAGAACAGGTACATTTACACCATCACATGTACTAATGTTTACATGGTTGAGATTGAAGACCAGTTTCTCCAGTATTAAAAGAATGACATTCTTTTTATATGCACTACATTGTAAACATAAATAATAGCCTTTGAGGGTGATCAAGATTTTTCTGAACTCACAACCAGCATGCTCTCCTTTCCCAGTGGGTTCAGACATCCCCAAGATGCAGGCTGGAGCTGCAAGAAGTTCATCATTACTGGTTCTCCTGGTGACATGCCTGATAGTCTGTCTCCTTGTGGTGGTGATTTTTATCACCATCAAACTAAGAAGAGCACATATTGCCTGGAAGAGAGGTGAGCAGACCTGATTATTCTCCTTTCTGTAGGGCAACTATCTTTTCACACCAATAACAGAGACTTATGCTGCTGTCAATTTGAACTGAGCCATAGAGAACCATAAAAAAAACATGGTGTTGTAACAAGAGATTATCCTCTCATGGCATAGCTGGGAAAATCTGCAAGAATAATAACATAACACATAATTTAAGACAACATATTACAAAATGTAACCTATACATAAACACACTATCTATCTATCTATCTATCTATCTATCTATCTATCTATCTATCTATCTATCTATCTATCCATCTATCTATCTATCTATCTATCTATCTATCTATCTATCTATCTACCTACCTATCTATCTATCTATCTATCTATCTATCTATCTATCTATCTATCTATCTATCTATCTATCTATCTATCTATCTATCTATCTTTATTTGGCTGTTTTTGCTTTGACAGAGAATGAAGACTCCAATCCGTCAGAGGAGAGCAGCAAATCAAAGTCAAGCCAGGAAGAGAAGAGTATTCAGCAACAAAGGCGCAGGGGTACGCATAATGATTCAGCACTTCTTTTATGGCTTCTGCAGGAAGAAGATGGGAATGTACAGTGTAAAACATTTACAGCTCAGTTATTCAACAGTCAAGGCCTGTAATCCTCCTACTCCCATAGCCTGCATTTCTAAGTGTTGATTATGGACATTGTATAGGTAAATAGTGAATTCTTTAAATGAGGTCATTATAAATTTAACTCTAGTCTTTAGGGAAATAATGGACCTCAGGTGGGTGGACAGTTTGTGCTCACTACATAAGCCCTAGGGGAAAAGGTACAGGCCACATAATAGTATTGGAGGCTGAATAAAGTTAATTTAACTGGATTTTGGTGTTCAATCCCATTATTGCAGTGTTTCCATGATTTCAAACATCAAATTCAATTCAGAGTATCTAAGGAACATAACATTATTCAAGTTGTTTTACAGTTTTGACGTCATTGGTTTCCAAGTCAATGCATTCTATTTCAATCAATCTTTGTTGAGTGTAAATATGTGTATATATATATATATATATATATATATGTGTGTGTGTGTGTGTTGTAAGATATGCTTATTTTTTAGCTCTTTCATTTTTATTTTTATTGCTAATAACTTTTTAATAAGCGTTACTTTATAGGCTCTTGTTTACTTTATATATTTTTTTGCACTGCCTATTTTGCTGCTGTGGCACTTGAATTTCCCCGTTGTGGGACGAGTAAAAGACTATTTTATCTTATCTTAACCTGTTATACAATATCTGATTGAAAAATACTCTCTGTCCCACAGGGCTCTTAAACACGGAATTCACAAAGTATGTTGTTGATGAACAAACTGCGACCACCACAGCGACCACCACAGCGAATGCATCTCCGGAGAGCATGCATCAAAAGCAGACTCCTCAACCTCAAATGCTGGGAAGAACTTTAGCCAAGTGTGACGTAAAGGAGACAGAGCTTTAACAATCAATGAAATAGTACATTCATGATGACAGAATTTGTATAACTATGTGAATGTAAATACTACTGTGTAATATTTGTATAGATTTGTTTTTGATATGTGAAATAAATAACTTTTGCTATAACATGATGGCAGTGTTTTGCTCTTTTCAGCATTGACATTTAAGGGAACTGTCAACAATACAGTAGGATATATACAAATATTTACATAATTTACTATCTTCTTCATGAGACATTATCAACATTTGAAAAGTAATCTCAGATAAAGTTATCTTAATTTTTTAGTGTTTCACATTTCTAACATGTGTAATGCTAAAGGATTATTATAAGACACTTGACTGGACTGCGACTGATCCATAATTATTTCAAGCTAGACAACATCCTGACGGTACTGAGATAAAGTACACATAGTACAGTGCGAAACAGTGTACACTAGTTGAAAGTAGCAATCAGTCGTACATGATGAAAACGCAGAGAAGGATTTATTTTGCTCCGATAACGACTACACCCCGGTGAGTTTGCTGTGTAACCATGTCTTAGCGCCACTTGTAATCCTCAAAGGAAGTAAAGCTCTCTCTAGTGCTTACAGACACAAAATATCCTGCGATGGATTGGAAATTACTTCATGACAGAGCACGCGGTTTAAGGTCGACGAAGATCCCGGACCATGCGGTCTTTGTCTATGGGGGATCTTTCGCAGCGATTACGAAATGCAGATGAAACAGGAAGTAGGGCGACCGATCGTCTACGTCATCAAATACACTAACTATCATTGGTCGAGCGCCAGAGACAGACTTCAGAGTCACGACGTCTGATTGGCTGCGTTGCCGGTCATATATAAAGATCCAGACTCTATCCTACTTCCTTTCCATTCTTCTGCCGGCAAGGACACAAACCTCGTTGCTGTCCATTCCAACCCAACACCCCAAAGTCACCCTCAACCCGGTAAGTAATTCAGGGATGAGTTAGTAATGAGAAATGTGTGTAATCGGTCCATATTCATCGTTTGGTCCCTCCAAAAACGAGTAACAGCTATTTTGTGAAGTCATTATCATTTCCTGACTTCAGAATTGAACGTTGTGTGCAATTAATGTACTAAATGTAATCGGCACAGATGATTAAAAACGTGAAACTGTACTGAATATCTTGTCGGGGGTTGACGCAGTATTGTTTCTCACGTTGCTGTAAAGCAGAGGGTTGGGGGAGGGGTGTAGAAACGCACCGAGATGTTCTAGAATGTTCTCGAACGACCAACGGCAAGCTAACAGAAACATACCCACTTCCGGTCGATCCTTTCAGAATAAAATGTGTTTCTGTTTGACATTGTTCTGCTGAGCTGTTTTAAGCTCGTATACGCCGTTGCATAGTGTTACATTGGTTAGTCCTGAGCTACTTTGTGTTTTAGTCTTACTAAGTAGTTAATGTTCTCCACGAGGACATACAGGTTCATTTTGCCTGTTTCCGGTACGCTACCTCTGGCAACTTGCCGTCTCTCATTTCGGTCAGAGCTGGTTTTGATTTGATTTGACGTCTTTATTTCGAACATGTTAAAGTAAAATAGAAAAAAACATATAAGTAAAAAAGATAGTTTTAAACAAAAAACCCAAATCAATCAGTTTCATTAGCAAGCACTGAAACATGTGTTTCTCCAAACCTCAGTACAGTACCTGAGATATAAGTAGTGATTTAAGCTGGTCTCATGCTTTCACCATGCACAATTTTAATGCACAATGTCCAATCCAGGGCACGAATATATTTTTTCATTTAGTCCCGACCACACTTATTCTTAATTTTTGGGGATTTTATTAGAACATGTTTACACAGGCCTACTGCAGCGGTGTGTGAGCTGTTATGAAATACGGAAATCAGGGATGATGACTCACAGAACCAAGGAAGACTATTGGGAAATTCACTTTGTCTAGTTCTTGTCCATGTCACCATTTCCTAGATGTGTTTTTTAAAGGCAAACAATAAGGCTTATTCCTGGGAAAAGACTAATTGTTGGCAGTGATTTTATTAAAAAAAAAAATGTGATGTCCCAACTTCTACCCATATTGCAGTTCAATTTTCTGTAAACTATAAGATAATCATTGAACTGTGTCGATTCTGAGCCAGTCTCATACTTATCTCTGCTTTACCTGATTAATGTTTCTCAAGTCTGACATAAATGTAAGATTAAAGGTTCAGGAGTAGTAAAAATGGTGGTGTATTTAATCTATAAAGTCAAGTTAAAAGCTTACTTAGTTCTGTCGTGTGCAGGTGGACACTACATACAATAGCCATTAAGCAAATTAGTAGAAGTGATAAATCAGGTGGACCTGTCCTGGCTTTCCATGTTTTGGAATTGACTGTCTGAACTAGATTAAACTGAACACCTCACACCAAACATAAAGTGCCTTGCCGTTGTATTGATGGAACATAAAACGTGCTTAAAGTTCAAGTGAGGACTGTTGTATGGGAGCATAAAGTGGGTACAGTGGTCTGACAGTCACTTTCCCTTTTCTCAGCACACCTCCTTTTACAATGTGTTTGTGGGTGTATGCTGAAGTGCAAGTGATTCAGACTGATGTAGCATCTTTGGCCAGTCTGTCCTATACACCACTGTACAAACAGCTGAGTCATACCGGGTAAATGTTAAGTATTTGTGATATATTTTCCTGCATTTTAAGTGCCAGATATGTGGAAATATTATTATTATTTTGTGCGTGATATTAACACAGTCTACCTCTAGTATCTACACTATTCATTGAGTATACTGTTTATAGTTGTTTTGGACATGAAACTGGCAGACCATTGTGCTAAAATTCAGAGCCTCATGTCCCCCCCCCCCCCCCTCTCTCTCTCTCTCTTAGGAAACATGTCCAAGGGACCAGCAGTTGGTATTGACCTTGGGACCACCTACTCCTGTGTTGGTGTTTTCCAGCATGGGAAGGTTGAAATCATTGCCAATGACCAGGGAAACAGAACCACACCCAGCTATGTTGCCTTCACAGACAGTGAGAGGCTCATTGGAGATGCAGCCAAGAACCAGGTTGCAATGAACCCCACCAACACAGTCTTTGGTAAGAACTTATAGTTTGGTATTTATCTGAAGTGGCTTGAGTCGTTTCCTGTTTTCAACACGTTAAAAAAAAAAAGTCTCATTCAAGTGTACACATTTTAACTGTGCCAGTCTGTGGCAAGAATTGTATAATAAAAATACTTATTGGACACTAGTGTCTGAGTGATTTTTATTTTTTTGGTAAAGGCTGACAAGAGCACCTTTTCAAATATTAAAGACAATATTTTTTTTTTTTTGCAGACGCCAAACGTCTGATTGGCCGCAGGTTTGATGAGAACGTTGTGCAGTCAGACATGAAGCACTGGCCATTTAATGTCATCAATGACAACACTCGTCCCAAGGTCCAAGTAGAGTACAAGGGTGAGTCCAAGTCCTTCTACCCAGAAGAAATCTCATCTATGGTGCTGACCAAAATGAAGGAAATCGCTGAAGCCTACCTTGGAAAAGTAAGAAATCTGTCTTTTCTCAATACAAGATATGGACAGCTTTGATTTTACCTTGTACTAATGTTTAATCTTATTTCCTTTTAAGACTGTCAACAATGCTGTAATTACGGTGCCTGCCTACTTCAACGACTCCCAGCGCCAGGCCACCAAGGATGCCGGCACAATCTCTGGCCTTAATGTTCTGCGTATCATCAATGAACCAACCGCTGCTGCCATTGCCTATGGATTGGATAAGAAGGTATATAGGCTAAACCATATATTGAAATAAAATCCAGCGTAAAATTATTTATTTTATGAAAAATTAAAAACAACTTCTTTGTTTCAGGTTGGGTCAGAAAGGAACGTCCTCATTTTCGATCTTGGTGGTGGCACCTTTGATGTGTCCATCTTGACCATTGAGGATGGTATCTTTGAGGTCAAGTCCACCGCTGGAGATACTCATCTTGGTGGGGAAGATTTCGACAACCGCATGGTCAACCACTTTATTGCAGAATTCAAGAGAAAGTACAAAAAGGACATCAGTGACAACAAGAGAGCTGTCCGTCGTCTGCGCACCGCCTGTGAAAGGGCAAAGCGCACCTTGTCTTCCAGCACTCAGGCCAGCATTGAAATCGACTCCCTGTATGAGGGAGTTGACTTCTACACCTCCATCACCAGGGCTCGTTTTGAGGAGCTCAATGCCGACCTCTTCCGTGGCACCCTTGACCCTGTTGAGAAGTCCCTCCGTGATGCCAAGATGGATAAAGGACAGATTCATGACATTGTGCTGGTTGGTGGCTCCACCCGTATCCCCAAGATCCAGAAGCTGCTCCAGGACTTCTTTAACGGAAAGGAGCTGAACAAGAGCATCAACCCAGATGAGGCTGTGGCTTATGGAGCTGGTATGTTCAGAGATGAGCACAAATTATTCCTGTAAATAGTCAGTGCAACACTGCCTTCATGAACCGAACTTCGTGCCTAAATGTTTTTTGTTTTAACTTTAATTTTTGCAGCTGTCCAGGCCGCCATCCTGTCTGGAGACAAGTCTGAGAATGTGCAAGACTTGCTGCTCCTTGACGTCACCCCTCTGTCTCTGGGTATTGAAACTGCTGGCGGTGTCATGACTGTCCTGATCAAACGTAACACAACCATTCCAACCAAGCAGACCCAGACCTTCACCACTTACTCCGACAACCAGCCTGGTGTGCTCATTCAGGTAAGCACAAGCAAATATGGTGCTGACTGCCCTTGGATGTTTAATTGAAGTGAACCTCACAGGATGTATGTAATGCACTATACAAATACAATTACCTTGCCTTTTCTTTTTTCACATGAGGACTGTCAACAGAGTCTCAAACTTGTTTTTCTAACTCTCAATAGGTGTACGAGGGTGAGCGTGCCATGACCAAGGACAACAACCTGCTGGGCAAGTTTGAGCTGACTGGCATTCCTCCTGCACCCCGCGGTGTTCCCCAGATCGAGGTGACCTTCGATATTGATGCAAACGGCATTATGAATGTGTCTGCTGTAGACAAGAGCACTGGCAAGGAGAACAAGATCACCATCACCAATGACAAGGGTGAGTTGAATTTGTGCCTGATCAAAACCCTCTGTTACAGTAATTTCATTTTCTTACACGGCCAAATTTGTTCTCAGGTCGTCTCAGCAAGGAGGACATCGAGCGCATGGTGCAGGAAGCCGAGAAGTACAAGGCTGAGGATGACGTCCAGCGTGACAAAGTGTCTTCTAAGAACGGCCTGGAGTCCTATGCTTTCAACATGAAGTCTACTGTGGAGGATGAGAAGCTTGCCGGCAAGATCAGCGATGATGACAAGCAGAAGATCCTGGACAAATGCAACGAGGTCATCAGCTGGCTCGACAAGAACCAGGTACGTCATGTTTTATATTTTGTCTTGACTCAAATTTTGTCTTGATGCCTCAAATTTGCTCAAGTACTAAAATTCTTTTGTATTGCAGACTGCTGAGAGGGATGAGTATGAGCATCAGCAGAAAGAGCTGGAGAAGGTTTGCAACCCAATCATTACCAAGCTGTACCAGAGCGCAGGTGGCATGCCTGGAGGTATGCCAGAGGGTATGCCAGGTGGCTTCCCTGGAGCCGGTGGTGCAGCTCCCGGTGGTGGATCCTCCGGACCAACCATTGAGGAGGTCGATTAAACCATTCCATCAGTTCTTCTCAGATGTTTCCAAGAAAGTAACCCTCATAGCACAAGTAACAACAAGCTATTGAGTGTAATAAAACTTAAAAAATGGGTTCAGGAAGCACTTTTATTGTACGGTTTGACACAACTGGCACCAACTTGAGTGGGCACGGTGAAGCTGTGAGTTAAAATGTTTTGTATGCAAAGATGTTTGTTTCAAATAAAATAAATCTTGTGACCCTATTACAGTCTTAAGTCTCTTGTATTGATGAAACTTCAACCTAAAAATATTTTGTAGACTGTAGAGAAATGAAAAATATCTTCAGACACATACAATCAGCACCTTGTTTATAGCAACATCTGTATAACTATAAACTGGGGATGTCTGTGAAACCTGAAGGGAAGCATTCACTAAAGAGCTCTAATTATTTGTTGCATAATGTGTTTCTGAAATTTATCCTGAGAAAAAAATCTATCATGGGGTTTTGTATCGTGTACATGTAAGAGCAGATTATGGCAGCATTCGTCCACAGCGGTCACACTACTGTAGTCCCGCCCTCTGTACTTAAAAATCGATTGCTCGTCTACCTTGCCCTTTACGGTAAAGCGCTTAGGCGCCGTCAGTCCGTGGTGCATTCATCAGCACTCAGGAAACTACCTATATAAAGCTCCATGGTTGTATGTAATAAAAAGGATTTATTTTCTTCTGAAATTTCAGTTGGTAGAAGAAAACACGTTTTGTCACTGCTGTCTTTGTTTTAATATATTATAAGTTATAAGAGTCTACAAATTAAACATTTAACACCATTGGTTATACAAATGATGAAGCTGATGAGAGGCATCAAAGAGGTACTCTAAGATGTGCTGATCAACAATTTGGTCAAATTTTATGAAATTTAGATTTGGAATTCTGAATTCATTAATATTGGCATTTGAAGTGATGAACGGGTAGTTGATATTCAAATTAAAAATGCTGCAGCAAAACAAGTGGAATGTTTTTATTGAGATAATTAAGGATGTGTTATATAGTAATCTGGGAGAATTTACTAATATATTTATTTGGATTTTGAAATATTACATCAAAATAATACATCCTGTATACAAATAAAACATCCTGTATACAATACCTTCATTCCCAGTGCTTTCGCACATAGCGAACTGTAACTATTCTGCGTTTCTGTATATACATATTATAAATCCAAATTATATTATTTCATTCATATTTATATCTTATTTTATTCCTTCTCTCTATTAATATTTTGACTTTTTCATACTGTGTATAAAAACTGAATTTCCCCCGGGATAAATAAAGTATTTCTGATTCTGATAACAATGACAGTGTATTCAGTGTTTATTGGGTATAACTTGTATCTTGATTTAGAATATATTAAAAAGACAAATGACAAAAATATGTTTAATTAATGAAAAATTATGGAGAAAAAAAACCCTTTCCTTATGCATAACTCTTAGGGCCGTCTTATTTACAGCTTTCTGAGTGCTCCTGAACTCACCACGGTCTGATGGCGCTCAAGCATGTCACCGTAAAAAGCAAAGTAGACGCGCAATCGATCTTTGAGTGCAGATGGCGTGATGGAGTCATGCGTCCGTGTAGCCATGGTTACAGTGTTGTGGAGAACCCTGGCAGAGGAAAACAGGTGAGTCCCTGAACGACTTCTGTCAGTGTTTTTACTTCTGTCGGGTACTATTAACAGGCGTGTGCTAATTAAATTGTATTTGTGAATAGAAAACGTGAAGTATGTGCTAAGTATTTTCTCTCAGCTTTTTATTCATTGTATTCGCAGCTTCGAGCAGCTGGGAGTGTTAATGGAAACAAGGTCCTGATCCAAAACCACTAGAGTATACCTAGACCTGTCCGGTCTGGACTGATTTGTCAGAGAGAGTCTACATACTTCTTAAAAACAGTTTTAGATTTGCAATACCTTCTTTTTATGGAAAAGCAATTAAATATGGGCGACCTCGCACCTTTTTTTTTCCTGTCTTATCATGTTTGCACCCATGGTTTGCACCAGCTTTGCGTAAGTTCATACGTAACCTAGTTTAGACATCATTTCAAATTCAGGGTTGGAGTTTACATTCTTCTAACGCTTCAGGCTTTGCATCAGCTGAGATTGTTCAAACGTACGCACGTACAGGGGACTGAATGTAAAAAAGTCACCCCTAACATTAAATTCACTAAAAGAGCATCCAAAGGACATTTTTTGCACTTAATTATCAGAAGGGCAACATTTATTTTTACGCCTTGTCCACTTGAAGGGCAGCTACAAGAGCAATTTGTATGTGTTTTACATTGAAAGGGCACCAGATAAGTCATTTTGAAATATGTTATCTACTACAGGGAGGAATCCAATAGGGTCCTTTGACAGGGTTATTTTTGGGCGATTTCCCCACTAAATGTCATTGTTGTTATTTTACACTATAGATTAATCATCCCCATATCAACATGCTTTGTCATATTTTACATTAGTGAACATCCTGTGCCAATAATTAGAGAGCAAGTCGGCCAATGGCTGATAACAACAACACCATATCAGCATGTTATTGAATTTGATTAAAAAAAACAATGTAATGAAAATGAGAGAATATGAGGGTGCCAAAAGGGTCCTAAGATCAACAGTTCCCTTAACTGACCTGAACACTTCCTGCATCACTCTGTCCACTATGCTCAAATGATGAGAAATAATTAATAATTGGGAATCCTATCATCCTTAATCAATTGAAGGTGATCAACATAGATTAGTAATCCTCTCCTCATCAATAAACCACTCATAAACAAATGTATTAAGAAATAAGACACCTTGCAACAATTTATGTATAATCACAAGTTCTTGATTTAAAATATCCAAATGGGTTACAAACTTTTCAGTTCAACTCTTAGAATTTGTAAAAATGACATGAAGAAGAATAACTTGCCCATGGCCAGTGTTGCCAAGTCTTTTTAATAAAGGCAACTTCAGGGTTATGTTCCTGTAAAGTTGCTTTCAAATATTGTTGCCAGTTTTATATTTTGGGCTTGTTTCCGGAGTATGAACCCCCCTGCTCTCTCAAATACAGTGAAACACAATAGTTTTTCCTGACGCCCTGACAGCCCTTCCCACACACAAACACACTTGGACAACAAGATCGTTGGATTTTTGGCCCGGCTGTATTTATTACATGCTAACAATGCCTGGTACAATGGGGGATATGTGGAAAACAGTTCTGTAAAGAATGGGAGAAAAAGGTGTCTTAAAGGAATGGATCTGACCTTCAGCTGGAGATGAGTCAAAGACACTTTTTAAATTTAGTAAGCGTCAATTTCATGCGCATCATGCAGATCAGTAAAAGCATGCCAGCACTGAGAAACACAAACCCAGGAAAACTCAGCAGCTCAGCACAATGAGGCTAAAAGACATTGGATCTACTTTCACAGGGGAAAAAAAACCTTTTGAACTTAATTTGTAAGTCACTAATAAAGTGGAATAATGAAAGCCTTTATTTTTCTACAATTATAACAGCATTTAGAGATTCGGACATGTTACAGTGGGAAAAACAATATGTCAGTCATTAAAAAACTAGCAAAGAAATGGAAAATGTAAAAATACTGGAATTCCCCATAAGTGAAAACCTTTTAAATCTTTTTCATAGGGAATTTGAGAGTCAGATTTTCACAACAGATTTGCTTGCTGTAATGTAAGGTTTGTGATGCCTCAAATCAGCACTTTATACAGAGAGAAACGTAGTGTCAATGTGTCCTAAGACAAAGTTTTTCTGTGGTTGTAGTATGCTCCTTTTACACTCTGCTCTTTATTTTGTACAATAAAACTGTCATGTTTGTTGGTTTCAGTAGGTGTTGACTGGTCACCTCCTCCAGCAACATGGATAAGGGACTCAATAAGGGAACGAAAGTGTCAAAGACAGAGCAAGAGAATCCTCCTTCTGCGAGACCAGCAGATCTTGATGACCAGTGGGAGTCAGTGGAGTCTGACACAGAGAGCTTAGTGCAGGAGAGAGCTTACCAGCAGCAGCTCCAGATGAATCTCAGACGCCGTGAACAAAACAAATACACACTGCCTCAGAGGGATGATGATTACAGCTATCTGTCTGGAGAGGATGAAGATACAACTGATGATGACATTGAGTATCTCCATGTCTATGATAGTCTAGAGGAAGCAGCTTACCTCCATGCTAAGAGGGGCCCCGTCCTGCCACAGAGTACACAAAGCGAAAAAAAGGACAGAAGACGGTAAGTTACGACACATTCTGTGATGCATTCAAATGACTATTTCTATCCCACAAGCAATTACACATAAAACTGATGATTAACTTCGTTAAAAATGTCACAAAAGGCCTTTAAATATCTTTGACCTCTTACGTTCGTCTCAATTTGAACTGCTTTTTTTTTTTTAAGGCCAAGTTATTTCAAGTAACTCCTTTAAAACATGAACACCACTACTACTGACACTAATAATATTAGTTTCAATATTTATAAAGTCAGTTTTTAGGGATACACAATATTATTGATGTAGGTATTTGATAATAAAAGCTTAAAGAGTTAACTATTGGCAGATCTAAAATAATTAAATAGTAATAAAATAGTAATATGTTTATAATAATAATAATAATAATAATAATAATAATAATAATAATAGGTATTATAATAATTATAATAAAAAAATATATTGTTAATATTTAAGGCCAATAAAGTGGCGCATTAATTATGTACACACTAAATGTGCAGGCTATCAGAGCTGGAACATGTCCGCTGTATGGAAGTTTAGAAGTGTCAAAAACAGAATTAGCAGTGCTTCTAAAGACGCAGGTGATGGGAGGAGAAACAAGAAAACACTCCTTTAACACAACCAGTTTAATTGTGCAACACACCCACACACTTTCACCAACTGATTCACTCACTCACTCACTCACTCACTCACTCACTCACTCACTCACTCACTCACTCACTCACTCACTCACTCACTCACTCACCTGCTGATTCACACGCACGCACTTTATTCCCCTTTTTACCACCTACCTTACACACAAACGCACCCTTCCCCACTTAGACTCTTTAAGCTGTGCACTCCCTACTGTATACACATTTTTTCATGCACCTGCCCTTTTTTTGTTTTATCTGTTACCATGCACTACAACCACTTTATTCATTCAGTATAAGTTACCTCATACAGTTGTCACTTATACATTTACTGTGTACTTTTGTTCTACATGCACTGTGACAACTTTATTTATTCAGTCTTAGTGTTTTACACACTGTTTATATGTTTATTTCCTGTTGTACTTTGATTCTGATGCACTATGCTCGCTTTACTCATTTGATCATCACTGCTCTATGGTCTTTAAATTGCACAGAGTTTCAAAAAAGAATACAAAAGAATTAGAGCAAGTGCAAACCTGTCAGCAGACTCTACTTCAGTCATCTGGCTAAGAGATAAAGCAGGGATCCCCAAAGGTGAAAGAGCTTAACAAGAAAACCATTTAACTAATTGATCCTATTTACCAGCCTTTCCGTGTGATGGGAGATGCTGGCCTCTGCAGGCTAATGATGTTCTCAAAACAATCATTGCTATGGGCCTTGTTGTCTATAAAAAAGACTGGACACTATCCATTATGCACGGGATACATGCAGAATCAGACACATCTGTACTTCCTTAATTTATCCCGCTAACCCAAATAGATGCTTATGCCATTCGCTCTACTGCACCCCCAAACCATCACGGATGCTGGTTCATGATCTATCGCTGATAGAAACAAAATTTCAAAATTGACTCATCAAACCTCAGGTCCACGCCTCAGTCCATCTTTAATGGGCTTGGGTTCAGAGAAGTCACCTGTGTTTCTGGGTAATGTCTACATATGGTCTCCCTTTGCATGGTATACAGTAGTTTTATCCTGCATCTGTGGATGCAGCGAGAAACAGTTTTCACAGACAATAGTTTCTGGATGTAACTTTGAGACCGTGCAGTGATTTCCATACAGTAAAAATTAGATAAACTAACCGTCCAAAAATCGTCCAAAATTAGTTGGAGTTGTGAAGTCTGTCACCTCTCATTTGGGGAGTTGGGGGGTTTGAGCCCAGGTTCTGTCCACATGTCGATGTGTCTTTGGGCAAGACAATTAACCCCGAAACTTTGCCTCGTGGCTGTGTCAGCAGTGTGTGAATGGGGTAGGTAAATACTTATGGGTGCCTTATGTAGCCTTGCCATCAGTGTTTGAGTGTGTGAATGTGACATGTCATATAAAAGTGTATTGAGTGGTTATACTGTGTATTATTTATTTTGACATGTGCTGACGACCTTTTGGCCAGGTCACCCTTGTGAAAGAGGTCTTGATCTCAATGGGTTGTATCTGGTTAAGTACATTTTAAATATAAATAAATAAATAAAAGACTATCAAGCGCTTTAGAAATCATAGTCCGTTTATTTTAGTCCATTTATATCAAACACATGGATATCAGCAAAAATCTGATAACTGACAATTAAGCAATGCTCTTACTGACTTTAATTTCAAACGTGAATGTTAAAATGATACATTTAGTAAGGTAGACATGAGCAGTCCGTACTGATTCTGGAAGTAAAGATTTATCTCTGACACTTTTTTCTGTAATGGCTTAGCTGTAAAGCAAATTCTTGCTCTTAATTGTTCTTAAGTCTGGCTCTTATCTACTCTTATACTTATATCTTTAGTAAAACTGCTTCTGTAACTCAAACACACTTGTTAACTTTAACATTTCAGTAAGTTTTTGACTAAAGCGAAAACTGTACCTTTACGTGGCTCTATAATGACTTTTTACAGTATCTAGAAGTAATTTGGTTTGGCCACTAGATGGCAGTTATTGAACAGAAATCTGCATTTGTTCAACAAGAAGAACTTCTGTTGTGTGTTTGTTGGTTTGATTAAAACTGAACTTAACATTGAGGGGGGGGTTTAGTCATTGTTGTGAACCACTCCGACTGAGCACAATACCGGCTGTGTAGTTTTGTGAAGCACAGTATTTCTAAATAGTGTGATATGCACCATTCTTCTCTGATGAGATTTGTGGCCGTCCTTGTCCAGTTTGCCTAATGCACTGGACTGTCACCTTCACTGTCTGTGACACTTTCATTTCAATTAACAAGGTAATTGTTCTGCTTAGATGGAAAATAACAAGCAGAGTAAACGCAGCAATCAAACATTTTACCTTTTAACAGCACACAGATGATAATAGATAAATGGCCTGCATTCATCACCCCACAATGAAACGGTGTCAGTTATTTAATGAGATGCAAGCTCTGTTGCTACATTTTGCCGAGACTAATTCAGGGGATTTTGAATTGAGAGAAATTAGATTTGTGTTTCGTTTGGGTGGATCACAGTAAGTGGTCACTCATGGTCCATTAACAGAGACCATTGTTCCTGAAATGGAGATATCTCTCTCCCTCTCTTTTGATGCAGCAGAGGAAGGCTCCCATGATAGGGACAACACCGTATCTGTTTGTGCACTCGAGGTGTTGTTGAGCTGTTGTTTCCCTTGTCTTTTCCTTCAGATGCTGCCCAATAGTCGTCTTTCTCCAAAATAGAAAAGGCCATTCTGCTTTCTCCTGTCATTAACCCCTGCAGATTGATGCCCACTGAGTGTCCACTTCCACGTCTGTCTACAAAGTACTTTGTTTCAGAGGAAAATGACCGTGACATACTATCACAAAAGGCTCCATTTCATAGAACCAAGGGAGTACACACAGTCCCATTCAAATCATCATGCCCTCATCATCCTCTCTACTCAAAGCGGATAAGTCACACAGAGCCATTGCATAGTTTACAAACCCAATAGGCATGTCTCATTCAAGTAAAAGATTCCTATTTAAGCAACTCCATTCATCTGCCCTTACTATGTTACACCTATCTCCAGATATTGTAAAAAGAGATTTGAGTGCAGTCCCTGTGACCAGGTTTTACTTTTTCATTTTATCATTCACTCTTTGTCACAATATTTCAATCTTTTATGTGTAGGTGTGTCTTTGAAAATAAATAATAGGTTGAGGTGTTTCCTCCATATAACATAGAGACATCAAGCCCAGCTGCATGTTGTCTGTATAATGCATTCTCCAACTTGTTTGAGTCTGAATCATTAGAGAACATCTGTTACCCTTTTGGCCTCATCAAAGTGAAGGGCCCTACACCTAGGCAACCCTTCAACACACAACATTGCGATAGGAGAATTAGGCTCCCCTTGTCCTCCCAGTAAGCACAACAAAGAGGCTCTCCTCTCTGTATTTTAATGAGATCTTTTCATCACCATCAGAAAGAGCATTTTAGCCTGCAATTTCCAAGCATTTCATAAGCTGAAAATTATCGTTTGTGAACCATTCCCCTGCTAGTAGCTCTCAAACACACTCTTATTAGTGAACCTGGAGGTGAAAATACGGAAATTATCTGTAAATACAGGCTCATTATCCCCCTCATCTGTTTCAATTTGAGAAGTCTCTGATAAGGCCTAGCTCTCTTTGTCGAGCCCATCATCATTCTAATAATGGTGTAATGCCTCTTCTTCCTTTGACCTCTTGCTACAGGTGTACGTGGCATTTGGGCGTCTGTGAAACTTCTTTCGGATATAGACATGTCATTTTGAAAGCTGCTTACCAACGACTAAATCAATTACTTGTGATAAATACTAAATGGACTACAAACTAATATGAATTTTATTTCATTTTTATTTGCAATAAAGCTATAGTCATTGAAATAATAACCTGAGGCCTGCTCACATAGACTCATTTGTTGTTTTTCTTCAACCTTGCAGCCAGCTGCTGTCTGATGATGCACATTCTGACCTGCGCTATGATCCCAACTGGAGGAGTAACCTGAAGGCATCCGGCCACTTCCAGGAGAGTGCACTCCCTTCTGTTAAGGATTATGACAAAGTCCCCCAAAATGTATCCAGTCAGCTATGTGCTAACAGACAGGAAGTTGTAATCAAAAGAGGATACAACTACATTGCTGACACACATCCTGGTGTTGTGGTGACTTCTCCTGTGGCTCCCAAGCAGTGTGACCAACCATACCATCTGCATCCTCCAGACCGCCAGGCTGGCTCAGTGATTTCTCCCAACAGCAGCAACTACAGTTTACAGCATAGATCACAAGATGCTCACTTTTCAAGTCCATCCAGCCCCCTTTCAAAAAATGAAGAAGTTCAACATGCTATGCACATCCAACAATTTAAAACCTACAACCAGCAAGGACTGGGAGGCGCTCAAGGAGGGGCCAACAAAACGCATCAAACCTCAGCACGGACCAGTCCAAAGGTTTTATCACAGAAAAAGCTGGAAGGAATCTCAAATGACATTGTGAAAAGTAACAAAGTAACACTAGGGCGTGACAAACCTGAACCCAGCTCCTACATGATGGTGCATGCACAGAAGAAGATGTCTCACAAGGTTAATAAGGTGTGTGAAGCGATGTGGCTTAGACAATGTTGAATTTTCTCAATTGCCTAGTCCTAGATAAAAACACACATTGATAATTTGAGTCAATCAACAGGTTTGTGCTGGTCACTGTCAGACAGGCATCCACTAAAACAGGTGCAATTACAGAAACAGACACCAGGTGCTGCTCTAACATAATGCCTCATGGACAGTCAAAGCTATTGAGACACGAGGGAGATGAGGTGGGGTACAATCTGAGGAAAACATTAAAAGCATTGTTTATAGATCTTTGTATGTACTCTGTCAATCTACATTTTTAGATAAGGAAATTAATAGAGATTGAACTATACTATATGAGTTCAATCTAAAGGACTAGATGATGCTTTTCGACATTTGGCTGTTTCTATTAGACATTAACAGAACATTTTCTAGTCCTTTTAACAAGGAATAAAGCCGTAACAACATCCATTGGCACGTTTTTAGGGTTTAGTACAACAAAAGCCTCACTGTTTTGCTTGAAGAACACGACAACAACAGTTTAAGTGATCAGAGTGTTTCATTCAAGGATAGTATTATTAAGGTGTAAATTACTGAGGTGTATAGAGATGCAGTTTGTGTGCAGAATATTTACTTATGAAAACATATTCTAATGTAAGAGATGCTATCAACATGAGGTTTGTTGAATGCAGCTTTTCAAATGAAAGTTTTTTTTTACTTCTCTTTTTTCCTCTTCTGTTCTATAACTTGCATCGTTCAGTAATAGTACTAGTATACATATGGCTTTTATTTTCATCTCACACAACATCTAAGAGAATATCCCATGATGTTTGCTGTGACCTAGTCTGTAAAATCAATCTAGCAGAAGACCATAGCTGTTTTCATCTACCTCTCCCTGCACCATATGAAAGAGGCTAGCTATGCAGTGCTTATTGTTAGTTTATGTGTACAACAAGAACATCAGAGATGCATGGTTATCAATAGGCTCTCAGACATCCCTGCACCTGGCACAGTGGCATAATTGGTCAGGATGGCCCGCATTCTCCATTTGTTGGGCCACAGGACTATTTGCTAGCTATAATACCCCCAACCTTGTTCACCCATCTGAGCCCTGGCCCTCCACAATGTCTCATATCATCACCATTTACATAGTCAAGAGTCGTTAGCTTTGTGCAATTGTAAACAGAGCCAGAGCCTTTCCCTCTCCTGAACCCTTGTGTTTTGTCATTTTCCTTCTGAATTCGCTTATTAGTTTTCCATTGCCTCTTCTCCCCAAATATATCCCTCACTTAATGGGGGGCACAGGGCATAAAAGAAGAGGGTGCCAATTTGCATCCAGCCAGTTTCTTGCATTTTCATCGGATTAATCTAAGAATTGGGTGTGAAAACACCAGAAAAAAATCAAGACAGCTTATCAGACGTAGCCTGAAGCAAATATTTTCCGCTCATAATTTTAAACTTGCTCTGAGTCAAAATTGTAGTTCTTGGAGTGATGTGTTTAAAGGGACATCCAATCACATGGATTTTTGACTTCCCTCTCTTTCAGCTCCTTGTCTTTGCCCTCTCTTGCTGTTTTGCTGCTTTCATCATCTCTACCTCTTTTCTTTGCTGATAAATGGTCAGCCATTAACCACAAATCTAAAGTTGTTTTCTCTCTAAATACATTGAAAATAATATTAAAAATACCCTCCATGTTATTTACTGATTCAAATGCTAACAGAGACTTACAGTAAGTTATTTTGCCAGGCAAGGTGAAATGTGCCCAAACTTATTTCCCTGATAGATTTGATTTGATGTCCGGGATCATGTACTCCCTGGCAATGGATTGTTCCTCTTAGCATTGATTTTTTAATGAAAAAATAACACTAGAGTATTGACCACTAAGAATCAATTTTTGACACACTTTATTACACATAGAGTAATAAAGTGTTTTAGAAGCTGGGCAATACTTTGTACACAGTTTAGCTCATTTAAACTATTTTAGGACCCTTGAATTAGATTGCCTCAGATGGCAGCTGGGAATGGGCTGTAATGGTTGTAACAGGGTGTTTTAGGGTTAATCTGCCTGATTAGTAATAAAAGTGCTATTCCTGCCACTGATAGGCTCACGCCGTTATCTGGGGTAGCCAACAGAATTACAGAAAGGATCTCTCTCAAAAAAGGCCCTTTTGTCATTGAGTAAGATCCTTCTAACTAGTAATACTCCTGACAAATCCAACAAACTCCATCAACAACATCAGGAGTTGCCGCTCTGCATAAGCCTTGATCTGTTCATTTGCTTGTGTTAATGCATGTTTGACAAATATTGTGTTGGATCCAAACAAAGTCACACAATAACACAAATAAACTAACTTATTTAGGTAGCCGTATACGAGAGTGTGTTTGCATGGTTATCTGTATGGAAGCTCTTAAGACCCCTTTGTGTGACTCAGTAAATGTTCACTCAGATCAGATACAAAAAACATTCTATTGAGTCTTCTGAGTTTCACAGTTTTTGAGTCAACATCTCATGGTTGTGTTTTTAATCAGGTGGTTTTGTTCTTGGGCCCTTGTTTTGGAAATGGGCTGTTTACTTTATACACACTGCATGAAATACAAGAGATCAGCATAATTACATATAAGAATTGTATAATCTCTTACCTCTCTTATTATATATTTTGAAAATACTGTCACAAAGGCCAAAAGATAAAGAAATCCCTTTAAAAACAATCTTCTATAATTAAGTGATCTCACATGTCTAAGATTGTTTTACTTCCTCTCATTGTTTCTTGTCTGCAGCTCCTTGGGTAAAAAAGAAAGCAAGACACTACATTAAAATCAATTTTTAAAAATTCATGTGAGCTCAGACGAACCAGTTGTTACTCTTTTGAAGATTGCCCATCTGAAGACAACTTGTGATAATTAGACTTGTTATTAAATGTACACAATTTCCTGATACAGCAAATGTTTAGCCCAGCCAAGTGGCAGAGTGGCAGCAGCAATGATTGGCTTCATTGGGGCTTGGGCCTCCTTTGATAAAGACAGAAGTAGCAGATCAATCTTCTGCTATTGCACTCACCCCTTAGGGTCCCCTTTCTTCTCTGAGGCTCTCACTTCAAAGCCAGGGGAACATAATGTACAATCTTTTAATAGCTTTAGACCAAAGCTCTAGGGAGCTCTCTGCCACTGTATACCCTGCCTCAGTCTAAACACCTAATCAAGATTACCTGGGCAGGCCACAATAGCAGCTAAATGCAATTCAAGATCCACAGCCTCTTTGAAGTCTTCATTGGGAAAAGCAGATGTTTCCCGGGTACAGGAGGTAATATAGCAAGCTGCATTTGCCAGACTTTGTTGTGGCATTGGCTCGCTGAGAAGCAATTACGGGCCTCCCAATTTAGTAGAAAAAGATAATACAGAGCTTACCGTGCTCAAATGCAATGCAGGCTGGATCATTTGCTCCATCTGATTGGGATGTTTATAATGGGTTACAAAAGGCAATAGCAGGGGTAATGGGTAAAGGTGAGCTCAAAGTGTTTGTGTGTGTGTGAGTGGTGGACCTCCAGTAGTCATTGACACCTGTGCCTGATCGTCTAACAACTGCTCTGGCCACATTGATCATGTGTAACACCGACATAATGTTTAAAAGTCTCAAAAAGATTCCTTTGCTTGGTTCAGTTAATCACTGAAAATGGAGCTGTTAGGCTGAAGAGATAAATGACCATGACTTAACACACATATTGAGGCATCATTTTACTGGTTTGTCTAATTTTTTCTTCTCTGCGTAATATATCTCAGCCCATTAGATGCAATCACAAACACATGTACAGATCAATTGATCCACCCATTTCTTGTGACCTTCACCTATTCAGGCACAAAGAATTAGTGGCATTCAGTGAAAAAGTCTTCAGTCCATCAATATCATCGATCCACTCAAATGGTCTTCACCCCTGAGGGAAGTCCTGAAGTTATTGAAGCGATTTTCGTTGTTGCATTAGCAGAACAAATTGCAAAGTCACAAACGGTACATTAAGGAAAACTGAAACAGTAAAATGATGCAATAAGACATAATATAAACAGACAATCATAGGATGCAGTAATATATTCTGTTTGTTCCAACCCTTTTTAAAAAAATCAGCTCGTGTCTTTCGCTGTGTGTTCTGTCCAAAGGTTCAGGAGAGTCTTCAGCAGATTGCCAGCACAGAAAGTCAAGAGTACAGTTCAGACCGGGAGCTGATGTGGCTCCAAAAAACACAACAGTTGAGGGTAAGACTTGAATTGATTAACTTAGATTAGATAGATAGATAGATAGATAGATAGATAGATAGATAGATAGATAGATAGATAGATAGATAGATAGATAGATAGATAGATAGATAGATAGATAGATAGACACATACATACATACATACATACATACATACATACATACATTCATACATACATACATACATACATACATACATACATACATACATAAATACATACATACATACATACATACATACATACATACATACATACATACATACATACATACATACATACATACATACATACACACACAACCAATGTGCTCATTTTTTTGATTTGGTTGAATTAGTTTTAAGACATTTTTGTCCTAAAACAATTAATATCTTAATCAATTTAGGGAAGTGACAGTTTCATTCTTTCTTGCTAATTATATACAAAATCTGAGATAATTGTACCCAAATCAAACATTTTTTGTTCTCAAAATTAACTTATTTCCTGCAATGAACACCTTGATGCACCATGACTTTTATTATTATTATTTTTTTCCTTAAGGGATTTGCACAACATGTGAAACAGCAGAGTCAGAGTAAAGATGGATGGGGGTGGAGAGGCATATTTTTAGCATGTTTGCTAAATCAGTGGAAGTAGATTTGATACATTCTCAGAGACTAATTTGGTGAGATCCTGTTAAGAAGAGCGGTAGCCCTTGTTATGCCTGAGATATAGTACAGCTTGTTTTTAGTGGGTGGATTTAGTGTTGATGCTTTGATTTGGCACAAGTCACAGCTTGAACGTCAGCATAACTCACAGACATAGAAACAGATCTTGTTAAAAACTACTGTCTGATTAAGTAAAAACTAAATTCACATTTGTTTGACAGCAATGACAACAGCCAAGCTGGGTTTAAGCTGGGTATAAAGTATTTGTCATTGCATGCATTATTTTCTGCTGGGTGTGGTGATATCTGTATGCTTGGATTTTGCCATATGTTTTGGTTTGATGAATCACAGAGAAAGAAAAATTCTGATTTGTATAACTATTTATCTAATACTATTGTTATTAGGGCAGTCACACAGTTCATTTTGTTGCAATTGATTGCAGAATGTCAGATATTTTACATCAATGAAAAAAATGTTAACCTCAAACTGTTAATCCTTGTTTAACCCCAGGTGACTCATATCAGCAAAGAAAAGAAAGCCCAGCAGAAAGTGAACCCCAACCCTCCTCAAAAGCAGCACCCCCCTGCCGTTGGGGTCGGAACAGAGCAGGGAAATGATCTGAACCCCCCTTTAGCAAGACCAGCAAATTTTACTCAGCCCAAACATCCGGAGATGCCTCCCACCATCCACCTGAACATCAACCTCAACACTTTATCCCATCTCCTCCCATCCCAGCAGAAGGGTCAGGGTGCAGTCATAAACCTAGCATCTCTTCAGAGCTTTCCTCATTGGATTTCTACATCAGAGGTTGAACTTACACTCTCCCCCCCATATCTTCCAAAGAATCAAGCACAGTTCTCACAGATATCTCAGAAAGGTGTTGATCCACAGCTTAAAAACCAAAACTGGGAGAGTACCCCTGAAACACGGCAAAGGTACATACAAAAATTATATATTTTTTCAACACACTTCATGACGTGCACTGATTTCATGCGACTGTTGGAAAATTGGGGGTGGTGTTGATTTAGAGTACTTAAACCTGTTCTTTTTTAAATTATTACAGAATATATTTCAACCATCTTTTAGCCTGGTACCTCAGTAAAACAATCTCATGATGAGATTATTGTGTTAATTGCTAGTTGTAAGCCTTCTTCAGTGCAAAACCATCTTCACTGAGCAAATAACAGTTCAGTTTAGAGTAAAATTAACAATGCAGCATAGGCAGCAGGGCTCCCTGGCATCTGACCATAGGCAATGTCATACTCATAGTAAGAGAAAAACCGACCTTGTTACTTTTGGCTACACAAAAGCCTTACAGTTGCACTCAGAAAATTACAGGCCCTCGGTGCACATCTGAGTGCGTTTCAGACAAACACACACATTTTGATATGTATTGTGCAATGCACAAAGGAGATACATGTGACTTGCAGTGGCCACTAAGTGGCAGCAGCTGACACAAAATAATCATGTACTATTATAAATTAAATGTGGAGCACACAGTGTAAATATCATGTAGTATGGACGATGTTCGTCTATAGGCTCACCATGACTTGATATGGCTATGACCAAACATTGTGTGGTAATCTGTTCAGGCATATGGGAGTTATTACTCCCTCTTTCTACAAGGTGGCACCATGACTGTATTCTAGTATTGGCATGTAGATGTGTTCAGGGTTGAACCACAAAGATAAATGTGAGATTTGGATCAATAAGTCATTTTGCAAACATTAAAGTTTTCTGGCCCATCATGGTCTAGCCCTTCTATGCTGCCTCAAGCTTTAATATCTTCATCTTCAAGTTGAAACCAAAAGCTTTCCAAATTTATAGTGGATCAGATATAGTGGCTTCTCCCATTGGACGATTTTGCACAAATATGAACTCTGTAAATCACCAAAATCTACCCTTTAATTTTAAAATCAAATCAAATTTGTTGTTGGGTTTGGATATGGAGTGCAAGAGCATTATTTGAAGGTCTTATTTTCCAAACAAAACCTGATTGTATTCACATATTTGAAAGTAGCCTCAATGGGGGCCTTTAAAAAAAACTAAAACCTCAGGGGGTTGTATGGATCCATTTTTCTTAATGCGTCTGCAAGACCACCAAATATCAAATTTGATCTGGCAAGTATGCAAATTTTGCTGAGTTTCTGCTGTCGTCAAATTTAGGACATGGTGGAATAACTAGAGAGACAGACGAATAAGACTTCTTTGCATGCCATAGGGTCCTCGCATCGTGTAAACATACTGAATGACAGCAACAGCACTGAAAACACATAGAGATGGGTTGAAAAATGTGTCACTACAAGAAAGGAAATTATTACAAGATATAGGTACACCATTAATAAATAATAATACAATAAGACTAACACTCTTTTTAATCTATGTAATCTGGGATCACAGGAGCCTAAATTATTTACCCAGGAAACATTTTGTGTTTCAGAGCAACAGCAAGTAAGTGGCCGTTATCTTGTGAAGGAGTCGACAAGAAGAGGTGTCCAAATGAGGTTCACTGTCAGGAAATTCCACACCACCTCCTCAGGACACCCACTACCACTTTACTGCCAGGCTCTGGCCCCCACACAGTTCTGCCTCCAATTGGAAAGCCACTGAGTGGTAGAGAGGTTGAGACGATCCCTGGTCAGAATGTGAACACAGCTGACCCCATCCACAGAAGCAGCTCCGACAGCTACCTGGTTCAGATGGAGAGACAGAAGAAGAAGGCGAGAGGCACTCACAAGGTTGGTGGACTAAAGTTGTGTCCCAAAAATTCAACATGTTCAAACAAGACTGCATCAATGCAAGTACAAAATATTTATCAAAAGACTCACAATAAAGGATAAAACATTAGTAAGTGCTTTTAGACTATACAAAACAAAGCTCTGAGGGTCCAATAGATGATTTAAGCAAGAACTGGAAATTAGCATGCATAAGGAATACAACAAACATACATATTTTTTGTATAGTTGAATATTATACGCAAAGCATTTTAAATATCTGACATCTACCCCATCAATTAGATTTTGATCTTTGTTCCTTTTAGCTAATTAATTCACATTTTTTTTAGGTCCATTGTTTCTTCTCCTATAGTTGGCTATAAATATGCTGTGCTTTCTTTTTTCATAGTTAAGTGTAGTGAAATTCTGTTTCACAACTATATTGTTCAATGTCTGTATCTCTGCCATCTAATCTGTTTTTTCAAACAAATGAAACGAGGTCTGTTTGAGCTTTTGTCTTATATTCATGAATACCAAAACTTAAATGGTGCTCAGCACACAGAGTAACTGGGTTAAGTTAGAAAACTGAGAACTCATTATGCAGCTTCACCAAACTTAAGTGACAGAAGAATTCTTCAACTGAGTGGCTCCTTCTTTCACCCACGTACACCGGAGGTTACACAATAAATGCCCCTTTGAAATCCCATATAATCTCTTCAGCTGTCTTCATGCTGGGACAGCTTAATTAATCCAGCTGGAGTGGTCAGGTGACTCAGGGCACAAAACATCAGTTTAATTGTCTAGCTCCACTAAGATACACTTAATTGCTATAAGATCATCATCTTATAAACCACAAAGCTGCAGGCCGCGAAAAGCCATTTGAAGATGTGTTAGAGGATAAGGTGATTAGAGGGAAGAGAGTCTGAGGCACTGGGCCACTAAAGATGCCCGTTTGCATGTAACGATTTCACTGTTGTTGTCTCTTTTCCCTCCTTGCTTTGTTGGGCTGATCTGTGCAGGTGGGCCATTAAGAGAGTGACTTAACTATCCTGTTTATTCAATCTAGTTTCATCTAGCATATTAGGATTTATGACATTTCTATATCTATATACAAAGTATTTAAAGATAATAATGATTAACTAAAAACATATTTATTAACTACATTTTTTTCAATTTTTGTGACATTGATATTGATGCAATAATGAAAGACATTTTTCTTTTTAATAACACATTTGCGCTAACAATCCAAGAAATTGCTGGTCATGTTCTCATTAGATACCCAAAAAGATTAGGAAGCGGCAAGTTATGGACTGCAAAATCAAAGACTGTTATTTTATGGTGATATGTATCATACACTGTTTATGAAACAAAGCAAATAATTTTAGGAGCCATATAACACAGTGCTGTATACTTTCCATACCAGCAAATATTCAAGTTCACATGATCCAAAAAAAGGACTAGATGGGGATCTATATAAGGCCACAATGTGATCCCTGGCCCCCCCATCTTTCCCACCATGTTAGCCATCATGTCTGACAAGATTACAGGCTCACTTTCTAAAGCAGCCTACCTGCACTGCCTGGGCATTACAGCAGATAAGCGTGACTGAGGGGTTGCAGAGAGAGAGGGGGGAAAGGGCTTGAATTGAAAGGTACCCTGTTGTGTTCAATGGCTTAAGCAAAATGAAATCCTTCTTCCAGACAGCAGCCGGTACAATCTGAAATGATGAGCTCCCCTCTGTCTAGGGCAGGTTCTGGAATGCATATGCCCATGATATCTGTCTTTCTCTCATTCTCTCATTCTCATTCAAATTTGCTTTATTGGCATGAACAACGAGATATTATTGCCAAATCACATAAATTCATACAGTACATTATATATATTCACAACACACTACACTCACCATATATAGATTAATCATACACCATATTCATTACATATTATATTCATCACATACATATCAACCATATATTACATATTTTATATGCATATATGAACGATGGTGTCACCTATGCAGCATATCTCAATGTCCTCACCCGATGCGGCGCGCTCACAAAACCTCCACCCAAAATCAAACCCCATGGGATGGTGCGTCCCTCAGGCTGTGACAGGCAGACACATATTTAGCAGCCAGAGGAGCTGCTGACCCTTCCCCCAGGAGAACTGACAGTTTCTCTTCTGGGGTTAATGTTGGGAAGTTTGGTACCATGTTAGTAATGTCCCTGTAGTGGGCATCTCTTAGAGAAGAGATCTCTCTCTCTCTATCTCTCTCTCTCTCTCTCTCTCTCTCTCTCTCTCTCTCTCTCTCTCTCTCTCTCTCTCTCTCTCTCTCTCTCTCTGTCTCTCTCTGTCTCTCTCTCTCTCTATGTCTCTCTCTCTCTCTCTCTCTCTCTTTCTCTCTCTCTCTCTCTCTCTCTCACTCCCTTTTGCTCTCTCTTTCTATTTCACTTTCTCTCTTCCTTTGGCTATCTCCTCCTCTTTCTCTTTCCATTTTGCTCGCTCTTTCTCTATCTCTTTCACTTTCCTCTCTATCCCTTTCCTTCTCTCGTCCTCTTTCTCTCTTTTCTCTCTATCTCTCCCTCTCTCTCTACCTGTTGCATACAAACACTAACACACTAACACACAAACACACACACACACACACACACACACACACACACACACACACACACACACACACACACACACACACACACACACACACACAAATTGAGGCTATGTCTTGCCAAATGTGTCTGTCTTTTATTTTATTATTTGGGTTTTTTTTTCTCAGCACCAAAAATCCAATGCAGTCAGCTGTTCATTGTATGCATACATCAAGATGGTAACAAAATAAATCAGGGTCCAGAATTGAAACTTGCAAAACTCACAGCTTTCTTTCAGCCCTTTATGTTCAGGATGACACTGTTAGGCCTCTGTAACCTTGTCTGCAAAGCATGTGCACAGTGGTGCAAAGTCAATCTGCCACTGAGCTGGTGTTAGAGGTAGTAACAGTAACAGTAACAGAGATAAAACGGAGTCATTGTATAAAAAGCTGAGACAGAAAGGCACTCTGTGTTTCTTTGTTTGTGTGTGAGGCTCCAGCTGTTATTTCTTGATACCACAGTGCATGCATACGCCTAAGGTCTCTAAAAGTAGTATGGGATGTAGAGCCTTCAGGCCCTTCTCCGTTGGAATCATCTAACAATCAGGATCCGGGGGACAGACATCCTCTCTACTTTTAAGAGTGGGCTTAAAACTTTCCTTTTTGATAAAGCTTTTAGTTAGGGCATGGTCAGGCTTGGACCAGCTCTTAGTTATGCTGCTATAGGCTTTGACTGCTTGAGAAAATAGCACACTGGGATCCTGTCTTTCTCTCTGCTATATCTGTCTGCCTGTCACTTTCTTTAAATTTCTATATCCCATTAAAGTTTTAAAGTTACTGACCATAGATCTTTATGGGAGTCCCTGAACTCCCTTGTCTCGTAGGTTCCTCTGGAGTATTGCTGTAGAGAGCCGGCCATTATGGACCTACTTAACTTTAACTGCTACCACTATTAATATCAGTCTCACCATTTTCGTCTCTGTTATAATGCTTATGTTAATTATAGAACAGCTTGACTTCAACTGCTTTAATTTATGTTATCATTCCTATCCCTGTCATCATCATTATAATCATAAATAATGCAATTAGACCATTAGACTTTAACTGCCATACATATCAAAATCAGTATTATCATTTCATTTCAGTTTCTGCAAATAGTGCACATGCTTTTACCATTATTGATGGCACTGAAACCAAGTCTGTATGACTTCTTTTTTATTGTTGTTGTTGCCTTTCTCCTTCTTTATCCATCTCTTTTTCTGTATCTTCCTCTATCCCTTGTCCAACCCCAACACGGTAGAGGCAGATGGCTGTCTAACATGAGTCTGGTCTGCACAAGGTTTCTGCCTTTTAAAGGAAGTTTGTCCTGTAACTTACTAACTCATTGGGGATGAAGATGAGACATGATTGAGTCTTATACTGTATGATGGGACTGGATCTTATTATATCTTGTGTCTTCTTAAATAGGTGGAGTGGTAGAATCTCAGTGTATTAAGGACTTCTGTTTCTCTGTCTGTGGTTGTCTGTCTGTCAGGCTTTCACTCTTACAGACTACAAGCAGCTGAAGTCAGATATAACTCTTGGAGGCCTAGGTCCTGACTACAAAGACATCGAAAAGACAGTAAGTATTGACCATTAAATGCATAAAGTATGGATGTAGTCTCACCCGTACAGAATGACTTGGAAAAAAAAGGGGATCAGAAAATGTTCGGACAAACATGATAAACTATCTTTCAGTCAGTGTCATAATGAATACTGTCGTTATTGTTAATCAGCTGACTCTCTTCCAGTTTTCTGACTTCAACATTTATAATCTTCCAAACTGTTGTGCAGAAAAAAAACTATTTACAAAACAAATAAAAGTGCACTTGCTTTGCTGTATCTGTTGTTAATCCACAGTTGGAAAATGTAAGCATGTTTGGCCAGTTTAGTTCAGACTCAGACCTATGCATCTCCAGGGCTGTTAGTGAATGATATGTGTAAATGTTGTTTGGCCCACTGAATGGCTCTCTGTGTGTTTTAGGTATTGCATTGGCTGTGTTGAGCTCTGACAAGGAAATACACAAAGAGAAGACCCTTATGGGATAAATGGCCCAGTCAATTAACCCCCCTTTTATAATCTCTGTTTCTCTCTCTCCCCTCTCACTCTTTCACAATCATCATGCTGAGAAAATGAAGCAGCAGAGGCTTTATTCAAATGTGATCCACGAGCAAAACAAAAAGATAGGTAGGATTCCCTTTCTACCCGACAAGGACCCGCAAGGCAACAAGAAGACAGTTCCCAGGATGAAGGTGAGGGTGTATGTGTGTTTGTTGTAAACCCTATCACAATTCTCCATAACAGGCATGTGTGACTGTGTTTGATTTGAGCCAAGTTTGGCTAAACCAAATGATAAGTTGTGTAAGCTGGATGTTACCAATTTGTAAACAACCTTTATGAGAGCAGGCAGTAAGAGAAATGCATTATTATATTATTATTTTTAATCAGTATATCTGGACTCACATGTAGCAAATAAAACAGGTTGGTATCTATATTGTATGTATATTATAGTATATATCCTCCTGGTCAAAGATTACTCCAATACAAGTAAAAGTTGCTCTGTCAATTAATTACTTGAGTTAAAGTACTGAAGTACTTGCTTTTAAAAATACTTAAGTATTCAAAGTACTTCTTAACAAAATCTCAAAACATTGTATTTTCAAAATACATAAGTGCAGTCAAGAATACATAGGAGTACATTCTGTTACATTATGTTTATCTAGAAACCATTACTTGAAATCTCTAAAAACTATACCATGTAATACAAACTGAAACTAAGTTACGACAAGCAGAGACAACTTAGTTTGAAATGTTCATCTGGAATGAAACAAACGTTATGTAGCTCAACACGCTTTCTCAGGTTGGACTGTGAATGTTTGTATGTTTGGGCAGAGTGGGAAACAGGGGGAACATTTCAAACGATATGTATCATTCTTCATTTCAAAAACCTCTAACACGGGCTGAAGATATGGTCATGGGTGCTCAGGTGGAGAATTATAGCCATCATTACCACCTCTAAGTGAACTGCCTGAAATGAGTGAAATTTGCTCTGTGTTTGCTCCACGTTCCACCATGGAGACGCACGATACAGGTATGACTAAACCACTGAGACCACTTGAACTACACAAACACATTTTACTGTCTTAGGGATCAGATTTCAGAAAAGAGAAGGAAATTCATGAGCTGACTTCAAAGCAAAAGTAGTGAGGAACTAGAGCACTGATAGAAATGTAGTGGAGTAAAAGTTTCCCCCAAAAATAATACTCAAGAAAGATACTCAAAAAATGTACTTAAGTACAGTACAGTTACTGTCCACCACTGTCTTTTTGACAGGACGCAACTATGCTGCAGACTTTATTTCCTCTATGTCCAGACTGTGATCAATTATGTACTTGACTCTCACTTACAAATGCTCTCTCTCTCTCTCTGTCTTTCTTACTTGTTCTTAGGCTTTGGAATATGCCAAGACTATAGCTAACCGTCCTGTACAGTCTCAGCCAAAACAGAGACAGAAACACCAGTCTGAAAGCTCCACTGAGTACGCCTCACATTTGGAGGGCTTGGATGTGTTCCAGCCTGCTGCCCTGAATGTCCTTAAAAAACGTCATGAAGAAGAAAAGCAGGTGGTGGCTCTCTTCGGGAAAGTTCATGCTGTCTGAGGCGAGCTACTGTTCATGTAAGCAGTTCATGAAGCCTAGAGATGAAAGAACAACATGCTCCCTTTACAATTTCAACCTTGTACATTCAATGGATTTGGAAAGATAGCAACCCCTGAGAAGAAAGGTTGCTCATCTGTGTTTGTGTTACATTACTGTTTTGTGTCAACAGGTCATTTCACAAATCGTTTATTGAATATTGCAGGCGCTGTTTTCCCAGCAACCACACTGAACGCTTTTAAAGACTGCTTTGGATGCTTGTTTTTTTATTTTTTTATTGATAAACATCTTTTGCCGATGACAGGCTTGGATTGTTTTTAAACTTCCTGATGACATTACAGCTTTAAAGCCACCACACTCCAAAAAATATTTTAACTTTTGAACAAGACCAAAGTTGTTTTTTTATGCTAACAAGCTTGTTTGATACGTTTTGTATAACACAACTATTGAAATGAACCTTCAATTTAAAACACTAAAGCCACATACACTAAATTAAAAAACCCTTTGTTGCTGCATTAGTTGGACAACTCCATTGTTTGGTGTTGTTCGGATGTTGGATGATTTTTTTTTAATGGAGCCTGGTGGTTTACCAGCATGAAAAAGTTCTGTTTCTATGAGAATCTTTCAGTCATGTTATGTGACACTTTAAACAATGTGAACAATCTGAGTCAGTCAGTGTGAAAATAAAGCGCTTCTATTAAATGTACTAAGAATGACAGCAGCTGTTACAGTCTGTTTCAGGACTGCTAGTTTTGGCAATTTTCTTGGCTAATACCTACTCATCATTTTCACATGTTATAAACAGAGCCAAGGTTCAAAAACACTACAATTACAATTAACTATGATACAAATGAATGTTAGAAAATGACTCATCGCAAAGTAATTATTCAAACTGTTACCATATATTGATCGTCCGTTCTTGTCATGATAACATTGTGTCATGGCATATAGACACATGGCAGTGGCATATGATTAGATGTGTATACATATGGCAGTGTTGTGCTATTACCTTTTTAAAATTACATCCATGTACATGATGCACAGTTTTCATGAACTACATCACTTGAAGTGATTATGCTATAAAGCTCAAAATAGAACTTCAATATGTTCTTAATATTATCTTCTTGACATGAAAAAATGACCTGTGCCAAGATGACAGTTATCTGCATTTAAGATAGACTGATGAAAATGCCATAACAATTTCTAAATGTGGCGATCCCTTGTCTACATTGACACTGAAGGAAAAAAGATGTGGGCTGTATGGTGGTGCACTGGGGAGCACTGTTGCAAGAAGGTTGCTGGTTCAAATCCCCGGTCAAGCAGGTTCCTTTCTGTGTGGAGTTTGCATGTTCTCCCCGTGCATGCATGGATTCTCTCCAGATACTCCGGCTTCCTCCCACAGTCCCAAAAAATGCTTTCCAGGTTAATTGATCACTCTAAATTGCCCGTAGGTGTGTGCGTGAATGGTTGTCTGTCTTTCCATGTTTGCCCTATCCAGGGCGTACCCTGCCTTCCCCCCGAAGTCAGCTGGGATAGGCTCCAGCCCTCCGTGACCAAGAACGGCATAAACGGTCAAGATAATGGATGGATGGGAAAAAATAAGAAAAAAAGAAGTTTTCAGAAAAACTATGAAATGAGTATGAAGCAACTTGATTTCATATTTGCAGAAAACCAAGGGAATAAATAGTGTCACAAACTGCTCTAAGAGTATTTACAAACAAATGTTTGCAGTTCAGAGTTGGTGGTTGCACTTTCTATAACATTATTATCATGCATCAATATGCATTCTGCTTCTTCAGTAGAGGTCTGCTATAGTGTCTCTATGCGTTATTAGCAAGGCAATAACACATCAGTGAAGGACCTGCTGTCATTAAAAACCAAATCCTGGTGTTTTTCTCTCTGGCCTCATATCAACATGTTTTGGGGTTTATAAAGCAGATCTGTTCAAACTTTAGAAGTTATGTCCTTTAGATTTCTTCAGCCACCAGCTGCCAGACAGATTGTAATAGCTGCATCATAGTCTGTTGGTTATGATCAAAGTAAGCACCACTTTAAGTGCTTGTTGGTTTTTGCACTGAGTGTCTGAGAGCATAACAGGAACAATCCCCAGTGATTAATGTTTAACATGTCAGATACATTTTTCAGAGACAAGAAATAACTGTTACATTGTTTTCTCTGAGCCAACATAATCCATTAAGACCACAGGCTGCCCTGTCTTGTTTGTTGTGGTAAGTGTTAAGTGTGTGCTGGATCCAAGCTAAATCTTTAAAACACCAAAGTCACACAGCAATGCCATAAATCAATAAATGAGCCACTCATGTGATCTACCAGACTGCTTTTGTCACTGAAGTCCTTCTGTTTGAATACAAAGGGCAAAGTAACACCTGTTCTGTTTAAAAAGCATCTCACTGTATAAGAAAAGTCTGTCTCTTTTTGTGATCTTGTAAAACCAAAAACATTGTAGGCCTGTCATTGGCAAAGTACGAAAAGACAAGAGAAGCAATTTTAGGTGATGAAGCACATTGACCCAGCCAATAACAACCTGTTTTGCTAAAGAACCTTGTACAGTTTTTAACCAATAAATCTTTTAGACCTGTTTATGTGCGTAAAGTGAAAATACTCTCTCTTATGGAAAGCACAAATCCACAAAATGATGTGGCTCCCATGTGTAAACCGAATCCCATTGTTTTTCAGAACTCCACTTCCAACTATCCCTGTCCAATGTCTTATGCAAACACACAGTTCTACATGGGATTTTTGCACAATTATCAGTTTGTCTCCTTGACCACTAAATCCTGTGTGCACAGTTTAAGCCCGTTAAGTTATCTGCTTTTCCCTCTAAAGTTAACAGTGTGGAAAATGATGCTTATGATGCCAGTCTGAAGCTCACCTGCTCAGATCCTTGTCATGTTTGTTGCCACGTTTTAGTCGTTACTTCTCCCAACACAAAATACTCTCAAGCAGCTCATTTTACTAATTGAACCCTCAGATCATTATCAAAGCACTATTTACCGCAGTGCAACATTTTAATTAGATTATAGTCTCTATTTAACCCATCATGGACTCTTTGAAGCTCTGTGTTTTTAGTGTTAAGTCCTCAGATGCATGGTAGGAAACAAATGACTGAGCCCTGTTTGATTTAATGAGAAACGTTGTCTATTCAGGCTGAGTCCTTTGCATCTTTTTTAGGCCCCACCTCCTCTTTTTTTGCCATTGAAATCCAGTTAATTGAAGGAGTCTTTCACCGCCATACATGAAGGTGGACAAATTAGCATCCCTTTTTACCCACAGGGAAGCCAAAGCAGACGTGGCTACTTTGATGTGAGAAGCACGCTTTCAGTAGACGGCAGGCCTCTTGAAAATGAGCTGATGGCCCTGCTATTTGGTCCAAATACAGATGCGTCCATGTGTTGCAAAACACTTAATCTTTTAATTGATCACCTTCTGCTTGGCCTATTCTCCACATAGTGTTTCTCCCCTCTGCCTGTTAATCAGAATCACATTTTGATGACATGAAAAGCTTTTTAGAAGGCAGGAAAGAATGGCTAATCCACTATGGCATGAGAAAGCAGCATGCCCAGTGAGAAACACAGCTTGTGATAAAACAGTTGAATATATAGTCCGAGCTATTTCAACGTAATGAAATGTACTTGTATATGTTTTTCAGGAAATGTTATATTACTTATTACTCAGTAGCCTACAGAAATACTCACCTGACTTCTACTGTTGCAGTAAATTAAGGTTTACTGAAAGCCGAGAGGATTTATAAAAGAACTAAAGACAATTATTTTATGAATCTACACCGTAGGTCTACCATTAAGGCTGCCCATGCACCAGAAACAATGCACTCTCTGCAGTAAAGTGGATTAAACAGCAGCTGTTGTTGTGGACACCTGTTCATTAGGATTAAAGATAACCTGAATTTTGAAGCATGTTCTATTTTTTATGAGTGAAAAAAATAACTCAAATAGGGCAAAAAATATATTTTGATTTTTTTGTTACACCCATTATATTATAAAGGACAATATATGACTGACACTGTAAACTCCAGTTTGAGTCCTGGCCAGATTACACACAATGACAAAGCCTTAAAACACCAACGGACTAAACTCTTTAAAAGTTGACTCACAGTAAAATGCCAAGCTGTGCTCACACACTTCTTTGTTTCTATTTCATAGAATTTATATATATATATATATATATATATATATATATATATATATATATATAGATAGATAGATAGATAGATAGATAGATAGATAGATAGATAGATAGATAGATAGATAGATAGATAGATAGATGTGTGAATTGTTTTGTTACAATTTCAGTGAAAATGCTCAAAAGTTGTCTATTAAATCTTGTGGCATAAAATGTGTATTTAAAATATAGATTTAAAAAAAAGAGAGATTTTGAGATGCTGAATATTTAAAAGATATAATACACAGTACTTCAAGAGACATATTCTACCTAAACACAGTGGGAAATGGGAGTACCTTTTTTTTTTCTGAACACTTCTTCTCCTGCAACAGATTGCAGATGAGCTTGTTAGATACTCATACTGTTGGCTGAAGTGTTTTTTCTTATTCCAATATATATTTAATTGAATTACTTCGTAAAGTCTTGTAATAAAGGATAAAAGGCAAACGCAGAGTCATAATTATTTTAGTCTCAACTATGGCCTATTGATTTACAGCAGTTGTGATCAGCTCCTATTCAAGCCTAACTGTTCTGTTATTTAGAAAATGTCGGCATGACTGGAAAATTTAAGAATATCAGAATACATTCATCAATCATGTACAGCGTCTGATGTGAACTAATAAAGACATTTAATATACAAATACTGTGAAAATCAGATTGGAGTGGTCACATTTTTCTTTCTTCCACAGAAAGTAATTCCCAGTTAGACAAACTAAAACTATGTACCTATGAAAGACAATGTATCTGCCTTTATAAAGGAGGGATAAAACTGCTGCGTTTTTCAATAAATATTATTCGAACTTTAACTGAAAAGCATTAAAGCTGTAAATTGAATAAATGCCTCCTTTATAAGTCGCTCATTATTTAAACGGATCATTTCGATCATGGGCTGACCATCAGTAAGTCTCGCTGTTTGTATTTAGCGTTTTCATGAAAGTACAGCAGGTAAAGAACAAACAGATCCATGCTGTGCAGACCAATGACAGGTTGGCAGCCCAGTACAGAGACGTTTAACTCGCGCGAACACTTCACCGCTCCCACAGGATCACGATGAAACAACACTGCTGGCTGACATTTGTTTGTGCTTCCTGTCTATTCAGTTGAGGTAGTTATGGAAATGTAAACAACCACATAAAAAGAACCAATAGAATGTATGACAACAAACTTAGCCGATGACTTATTCATTATTTATATACTTTACATAGTGGAGGCTATTTACAGGAAATGATGAGAATTCGGTTCAAGAACAGTTCCTTTGACTAAAACGTATTCATAATAATATTATACAATTGCAAAAAAATATCAAAAGTAGACGAATAGAAAAAGATAACAATAAAAAGTAGCGTATAAGTGCATAAAGGCTGGGCGGCGTGATGCGTCTTTGTTGCAAAGCAAAGAGATCTATGGATGAGTTATCCAAAATAGTCCGATTTTTTAAGAGTAATTAAAAATCGTGTTTTACCTTGAAAAAAAAATCTGGAATTATAGTGATATAGCATAACAATGGTTTATAATAATAATAATAATAATAATAATAATAATAATAATAATAATAACAACAATAATAATAATTATAATCTTGTCGGACGTAAAAACACCATCTTTCTTATACAAAGTGTAAAGAGGGTAGTTGTACAAAGTAAAATAATGGTCCCGTCATGCGCGTGTGAATAAATATTAAAACAGTGGACCATTTTTAGCCTAACTGGAGTGAACAGAACGTGGTATATACAGACTTACAGAGTGAAAGTCGCTGCTAATAAAACAGCTCTGCATCCTACTATAGCAGATGATCCGGGGAGCAAACGTCGTCCTCGATGTCCACGTCGTCCTCGTCGTTCTCGTCTAGCATGAAGGAGTCCGGCTGCAGTCCGTGTGTGAGCTCCTCTGCGCTCTTACTGTCGGTCAGCTCGCTCTCGCTGGAGTTTTCTGCGGATCTGTCCAGTTCCCCGGCGGGAGTTTTCCGCTCGTCCTGCGCCTTTCTCAGCTGCTTCTTGTGCTTCATCCGCCTGTTCTGGAACCACGTTTTTACCTGCATGAGGGTGAATGGAAGAAAGATGTCGATCACCAAAAACATATCCCGAGCAGTGTATCATGTCTACCTCGTCTGTCTTTAATAGGCCTATAAGAAGTGGCAAATTGCAGAGACATATGACAAATCATAACTACACAGAAAGAACAAGCTTGTGTGAATATTTAATGCATTGCTAAATATGAAAATGGGAATTTTTTATAGGCAGTTTTAATAATTCATATGTAAGTTTATATTTTTGCATTAGGCCTATGTGTTTCTGTGAGATGTGACCGAGACATTTTCACACATTATTATTTTTAATGACAAAAAATAAATAAAAAGCATCAACAAAGTAACAAAGTAATGTGAAAAGTAAGAAACACCATACAGGACAGCAGGATGCTTCTGTACGGATATTACGATGCTTTCGTGTGTGTGCTTGCGCGCGCGCACCTGAGTCTCGGACAGACTGAGCGCCGTGGCCAGCTCCACTCTCTCTGGGGTGGACAGGTACCGCTGGATCTCAAACCTCTTCTCAAGGCCGGACAGCTGCGAGTCTGAGAACACCGTCCGGGCCTTCCTGCGCCTGCAGTGCTTTCCCGGTAACTCTGCGTGGTGCTGGAATAAAGCGGGCATTTGCATCCCTGCAGGGGACAGACAACAGGTGTTAGAAAACAACAATCATAAGTAAAAAAAATCGAACACAAAAACACAAAAACGAATAAACAAACACAAACTCTTAAACTGCAACCAGAGTGGCTGTCATGATTGTAACGGAATAATCAGGCTTGTGATTTAGCCTACAGGCCTATTTTCAATTTGTTGGCTGTTGTGCCTTTGTCAAATTAATTAAAACGTTTTTAAGTTATTGTTTGCTGAATTTCAAGGCCACATTAATTACCTTTTGAATAGTTCTAACACTGGATAAAAAGAAAGTTTGAGCAGGTTAAATATACATTTTATAGGTGTAACCTTGTCAATTTTAACGAGTATATTAACAGAACTGAATGCATATCCAACCATACGCATATTTTATTAGGATTACCATTATTATTATGATTGTTATTATTATTATTATTATTAGGCCTTTGTATGTTTTATTATTATATTCTCTTTTTTTTCTTGGAGCCGCTGCGGCCATGGACGTTGGCAAATTTATAACCAACTTTGCACTTTGTTTTGACAGGAGTTCATCCCAACCCCTTGCCTCTACCCCACGTTTATGCTCACCAGATGTGAAGAAGTACTGTGGGTGCTCCGGCTTGTGGAGCGGGTGGTGCGGATGCGGCGCCAATATCGGGGTCGGCATGAGAGGATATCCATATTCCAGGATGGGCATCCGAGAGGCCAGGGAGCTGCAGAATGGAGAGGGGATGACCTCTCTCAGCGGCTTGGGTTTATGCAGTAAGATGTCCTCAATAAAAAACGACGTGGACCTCTGCGTGGGCGCCACAGAGGAGTAGTTCATACTCATGATGATGGTTTGGGTTTGTTGTTTTCTGCCTTTACACTTGCATCAGTGTCTGGCTCCTCGCGCAGCTCAGGCGGGCTGGATCCAGTCTTTGTGTGATCAGTGAATGACACTATACGTCGGGCATTAGCTGACAGATTTACAACAAGCATTTATTCAGACAGAAAAGCGGATTGGGGAAATTGATTTGCGCATCACCCAATTACAACTGTGTTTGGGCGGTACTTTGTTCTGATTGGCTTAGGCGCATTGAAGCCCACATCACCGCATCATGGCGACGTAAGCTCAGGACTCGTAGAAATAGCCTCTCATTTGGTCGCCTGGCAACCGTTTTTTTCCTTGGGTTTCGCGAGCACCAAGTGACCTAGAGGAAGAATTGGTCTTTACCTAGCTAAAGTATTTTTTGTAAAATAATTTAAAGACAAATTCAGCTATTATTAAATGCCAAATGAAGTCATTTATGAATACAAATTGAGACACAGGCTACTTGTTATTAAATACATATATCCTTTCAATATTAAAAAGCTGTAGCTATATATAAAAAAAAAAAAAAGTACCATCTTCAGAAAAATATTCCTGTTTGATAGAATCTGGTCCAGACCTGCAGCATGTTGATTCAGATTGCGGGTTCAATTGTTTGAAGAGGTAAAGTTATATAAGAACAACAACTGACCCATGGATAACCTGACGTCTTTTGACGAACATTATTTCAAACTACAGATACTTTAGACCAAGAAGTTTGTTGATTTTTTTTGGATATTTCAGACAGAATGCTCGTGTCCAATCTATGTTGTTGTCTTTTAACCCTTAACTTGTTTTTTCTTCCAAGAGAAAACAGAGGTGATAATGTGGTAGTATGAAAAATAGGTTATTCGTGTTTAACTCATTTGTCCTGATTTATTTCTGACGTAACGATGTGAAATATAAGCCTCAACATATTTATTTGTTTCTTTAATGACGTGTCATGCACGTTGTTGAACAAAACTTTAAATTAACTTGTATGCAAACTTGGACATGCGACAGTTTTTTTATCTGCGTAATTTACTTGGGTAGCTTTGGAACTTCATGATAGTCTTTCTGAACCGAGTGTGTCACAGGAGGATTGTTCTGCTGCAGGCCTGTCTAGTAATTCCGCCCAAATTGGCTGTAATTGTCGGCATTAAAATCTGGAGGAGTACAAGTGCCGCTCCTGTGCCCATTTGCGAAAGAAAGCACTGCGCTGTAATTTGTTGATATGGTGTTGTCATCACATTTCCAATCAGGCCGCTTAATGTGAAAGTGTCTTAATGTAGGCAGAATTCACGCTGCAATGCTATTAGACAATTAAGGAAGATGTTAGAGCGGAAGTTGTAATCCTGGGGCTGCAGGACAGGATTTCCATTTGATCAGATGAAGGGAGAACAATTACTTACTGGGAATCAGTTACGCCGCAGAAGCGCTGTTCTGCTGCATTAGTGTGCAGGAGTTTGTCATAAATGGACGTGTGCGCTCCAAATAGAAATCAGCACACTTTGGTGTCTGCAAATCAAACACCGTTTGGCACGTTGGGGACCGTATACAGGCAGGACCTGGAGGCTACTTAAAGAAAATTTCATCCGTGATTAAGGTGCTGACAAGTGTGCACAATATTCAAAAAAGCACAACATCCTGAGCTAATAAAATATGTCATTTAAAGCTTGTTTCTTCAGGGTACTAATCGGAAAAGTCATACAGGAGAATGTTTATATAACTTTCTGGGAGGTTATTCAGAAAACATGATTGTAGCAGTCAAACACAATTCAATTAGTATTTTTAATTCATATTTTTCAGTGACACATAGCAGAAAGAAAGGAGCCTTATAAGACATGTGCGTCACAGAACGCACCGGGATAACAAGTTGCTTTTAGGCGAAAATTAGAAAGTAAATGAAACAAATGGCCATGAAATCGTCTTAAGAGACGCCCCCGAAGCGCCGTTAAGCGGCTTTATTTAGCCATTTAATCAAGTAAAATTTTGAGCGGGTTGGGCAGTGCGTCACTCCGGTAAGTGGCTCGTTTGAATGAGAGGTTTTCAGAGTTAATACCTACAGTTTTATAAGTAGTCTTGCTGCTGAAGGTGAGCTGTAGAGCGAAGCAATAATGAGAATGACCCACTGATATTATTTACACAAAAGTGTATTCTCACTGCTGACTTTAAATAAACAATAATAGATACCAACCGATGTCACAAGTTTTTCTTTAAAATTAAATTCCCTATATCTACATATATTGTGATATTGTGTAGGCCTATAGTATTAAATCAATAGAAAGTCACATTTATCTTCTCTATGCTCGCCATTGCTTCACCAGTGGCTTTAACAGAAATAAGGTAATACAATGCAACCCCCCCCCATAGTAAAAGAAGAGACGTGAAATAAAATATACGCACATTTTTTTAGACGTCAAATAAAATATAGGCCCAGGGTTTTCAACATAATAATACAGTCAGATTTTCAAAAGCCTTTATTGAAATCACTTAAACTTTCCTTTTAGTTATGTTTCCGGGATATGAGCTCAGTGGCTATACATTGTACACTAGTGTTGACGGCGGATGGTCTATAATGCAGCTCTCATGATCAGAACCTGCAAGTTATTCCTGGATGAATTTCTTTTAGTGAGAAGTTGCGCTCCTGGGGCATTCATGCATCCGATAGGCACAAAAATAGAAAATACCTGCAAAGAAAGAATGAGAGGTCAGGTATTTAGTCGAAGATTTCAACATAATCATCACGACATTTGCAAACAGATAAACAGTCTATGTTCAGTCTGGGTAAATGTACTCTGATTATTCACACATGTATAAACCATTGTCATATTCAGTACATCCATCCAAGCGGCAGTTTTTGCACAGCATGCAGGACAATTCAGAGACAAGCACCTACTCCGAACATCACTGACTGATAATGTCACATCATTGATCCAGCTGCTTGAAAATGAGTTAACAGGTGTATGACTGCATTCTGCTGAGAGTGGGTCATTTCATTGTGTTATAACATAGTCTTTATCTGATTTATTATACAGCAGTTTTACGTAATTCGTCAGACATGCAGGTACTTGTTAAGGCCTGTAAAACATATAGAGGTAATTTCAGGCTTTCTGCTTGCTCTTCAAGCATTTTGTCTTGGCTTCTCTGAGTTCATCCATCCATTTTTAGATACTTCATGAATTTGTTTATAAAATGTCCATTGCAGTTGTTATTAGGGAAGTATTTTTCTTCAAAAAGCTCATCACAAATAATTATAATATAATTGTATTTGCTCTGTATCATAATTATTGAAAATAAATTGATCTTTCTGAATTGCCAAAATTGAAACTCAGAACTTTGAGTGGTGGATAGTGAAGATATGACTGTCCATTTGAAGCCCTTTACCTACTTTGATTGGCTTAAATAATCTTAGACTTCTAAAATCTTAAAATAGTCAAGACACAGTGAATATTTCTAAATTGGACTATCTAGCCCCCATAAATAAGCATTTGATATCCATTTTGAAGAGAAAGAAAAGTAGGCTCTGTTGGCACACATCACCCAGGGCTCAAATAAACTCCAGGCACTGTGTGTAAAATAAAAGCACCACATTAACGTCCCCCATAGAGGACAAAAACAAATTTCCATGAGTCATGAAACATGGAAAAAGAGGAAATCTAAACAGTTCAGTTTTCTGTTTTGATGTGTACCTGAAAAGAAGGTGAGAACCACTGACACCCAGCCGATGATATAGGACCAGGAGAACCTCCAGTTTCCATAGCGTTTCCCGTAGTAGTTAATAGTCACACCAGTGTACACTGCCATTGCTAGAAACACTAAAAAGCCTTAAAAGGATAAATTAAAAAGTAGGAGTATGGGGTAAATGTTTCTGAAGCAATATCATTGTATCATAGCACACACTGACTTAGTACCACTACACATGATGCAAAACAAAGCAGTAGCAACAGATGAGGAGCCTTATAATAGAAAAAAGGCGTATTTATTTAGACACGTTTGTTACTTTAAACATAGCACAACATAGCAATAGAGCCCAGATTTAAACATCATAGTAACTCTTTAAACCAAACCAAAAAAGTAGGAAATTGAAACATTGAAACTTACATGAGATGAAAAACAATATGCCTGCAGCAAAGGTTTTGTCAAACCTGTCGAGTGATGAGTAATGGATGAAGGCCATAATGCCAATGATGATGCCAATGAAACAGGCCAAAAGAGAGAGGATCATGAGGGCACGGGTGGCGTCTAGGTGGGCTGTGAAAAAGGTCAAAGGTCAAAGATCAATCAGAGTCACGGCTGGGGTCAGTGTAAGTCAAAACGGACGTGAGTGATCTGGTCACGCCATGTTAACAAGCCAATTTGGTGAAGATCATGTCAGTCAACATCTTTTAAAGGAAAGATCAATTTCAATTTCTGTGATCATTTCAAGTGTCAACATGGAGAACCAAAATCAGTTAAATCAAACAAGTCTCCAACTGAAACCAGTGAAACCAATAGATACTCTTAATACAGAGTGAAGCTGTATTTAACACTTCATGTTATGAAGGCAGAATCAATCTTGCAAGGAGTCATAAGAGGAGCCAAAATATGAATTTGCCTCTCCCTTTAGTCTCACTTAATCTTAAAAAAACAGGTTTGTGCAAAAAGAAGTATAACCCTGACCAAATCATTACAGCAGATATTGTGTGTCCAGTATACAACATATGTCCCATGAAAGATAAATAATAAATAACCATACATTATGTGGTATGATCAATCCATCCATTCATCCATCCATCCATCAATCCATCCATCTTGTTCATCCCATTCATGTTATCAATACTGTTTTATTCTTGATACTGAGAAGGTCCTATAGACATGTCGGTCAAAATTCAATGAAAACATCATGAAGCCTGTTTGCTATACAATGCTGTCTTGTATTAACAGTTAGCTTAATGTAAAATATAGCGAGTTAGCCTAGCAGTACTTCCAGGTTAGCATTAGCCTTTAAAACATGGAGCTGGTCGCATGAGAAGCATGCTGAATATTTTTCAATTAATGTCAGGTCAAGATGAAGAGTGTTTTTTAACCACAAATGTGGATTACCTTTTGTGTTAGGTTATAGCAATACTTTCTCTACCCCAACTTATCAAAAGCTAGGGAAAAATAGTATTTGAACGGAAGCATTTTTACTGTGGTGGTGGTGCTCCTGGTCTTTTCAGTGAAGTTGGATGATGTTATATTAAACGATCGAACCATGCGCTTTGTTATTTGACTATACCCTGTTGGTCTTAGATATTCAATTGACATCTATTCATTAAATGTTTAAGGTACTGTATGACACAGTAGCTACCCCTTTTTGCTTGTAAAGAGGTAGTCGAGGTAGCAGTAATGATGTCTTTCAAAACAGCAACAACAGGGTAGAATAAATCAATATTCAAAATGGTTTGAAATTTACAAAAAATATGAAAAAAAAAATCGTTTGAAATTTCAAAATTCCCTTGTTGAGGATCTTTATATATTAAATATTCAATATGATTTCTGGACATGCAAAAACAGTACACATCATTTTGTAGAAAAAAAAACGTTGTTAATGTTGTGAAATTTTGGGGTTGTGGTCCTGTTCCTAAAATAATTGTATAGTTTGAGTATTAATATGTTTTTATTTTATTATTTTAATTACATTTTTTTTTTTTTTACATTGTTTAATTTAAAGGTTCTGCAGCTCGGTTGGATACTGTATGATAGTTATGTAATGGACAAAAGCTATAAAAATAACATGCATATTAAATAACTTATATACATTATTTGATTTCATAGAGGTCAAACTTCAGTAACATTAGACACAGACTGTGAGTTGAAGAATCAACCTCCAGGCTCTTGGGTTCAACCTGCATGCTTTGACAGGTGGGAGTCAAAATTGTTTTATCACACCCATGATGCTTTGCCTCCATCTTTCAGAAAAGTTCTAGCAAAAACATTTGTCCAACCTACCAATGCTGTCGTTGTGCGGGAAGCATTTCCCTGGCATGCAGTAGCGCCACAGACCCTGGTGCATGTACTTGCTGGACTGCCGATACTGCATCCAGTAATCGGTTGCTGTGGAAACGATCAGTAGGATGTTCCCCACGCCTGCACAGAACAGCCCTCCACCCATGAAGCTGTACATCCTGCACCTGCAGACACAAACACACACACACACGCACACACACACACACAGACATACAAGGAGGAATAAGGTCACTCAGCATCAGTGGTCAGTGGCAGACCCCTCCACTCCACCTCAAACACACACACTTCAGTGGGAGAGCCTCTAAGTGTCAGTAATTGTGCTGTAATGAACAAATTATTTCCACCGAATTGAGCTTCGAGGTCATGGGTGTGTGTATGCTTCACTTTGTTCTCTGGGGGATCAGTCCCTGAAAATGTGCTTTACATACTTCCCAACCCCCTTTGCGCACACATACACAAACACACACACACACAAACAGAAACACACAGGAGTCCTGCAATGCTTTGATACTTGATACATCTATTGCTCATTGTTCCACCTGGATGCAATATCCTGCATCCATCCTCTCTTTCTCGTGGAGAGCTGTCGCAGATTTTTTCAGGGGGAAAGGATGATAAAATGATATATCTTGTTGTGTCTGAAACCTGAATGGGTTGCTCGTTCAAGAGCTCTGTGTATTCATTGAAGAGCTCTGGATCACTCTGAGCATCTTCTCTGCAAAGCAGAGCAGCTATTTCAATCCCGAACCAGAGCGCCTTTTAAATCTGTTAGATCTACAGCATCTAAAACTAATAAAAATAGTCTCAGTAAAAGTTAGACTGCGTATCCTTTTCTGCCTTCTTCTCCTGGTTTTTGTTTACTGTGCCTTTGTTACTCGCTATATGTTGCCAAGTGTTAGGCTCATTGTGGATTAGAGCTTGGTCCGTGTGAACAATATAACAAAGATTGCTCTATAAACCTGCATCTTTTGTAGTGTCTGAAGATAACATTTGTTATCAAATGATCAGTTAGTTGATTGATTATAATTCAAATCTTATTCTTTTCAAAACAATTTGATTCAACATTTTTTATGGGACTTATTTCTTCCAAAAAAAAAAAAAGTTTCTTTTTCACTCAGAGAGAGGCCTTGACTGACACCGACCTTGTGGCTGACCATTTCCTCTCTATCACATCTTTTTACACTTACAGAAAATGTCTACAAATGTCTTAGATTCCTTTAAAACACCTGAGATGAAGACGAAGGGATCATACGATTGTCTTCCTTACACACTGTTTTCTACTATACATTTTGTCACAAGGTTATATTTCTTCATCTTTATTTTTCCCTCTAGTTTGGCCATGAAACTTTGAGAAAGGGAATTGTAGTTCCACATCTTAACCTTTGTTAAGTGACTGCAGAGTCAACATTTTATCTCAGTGGAATTTAGAATTTAAGACTTTCTTAATAAAGTGAGACAAAACCCTCCTTTTACATATCCTCAAACAGAACTGACTAACATTTTCTGTAGAGCTTGTGGAGCCGGACTGGGTCATCACATGGCAGCACACAAAAACCCCAGAATAAAGAAGGCACAAATATCTTAATTTGCACCAGCAGTTATTAGACAAAACAAAATGTTACCTCACCTCAATCAATCCGTTTGATGAAGACGTTAATGAAGACAAAATGAAAAAATAACGCTATAATGCCAAGATCAGGCAGATTTGCAGCAGGCTAACAGCACACGGTGAAAGGGGAGAAACTGGGGCTACAACAAACACTGTGCTGAGACAAAAGACCAAGCTGAACAGTGACCAATCCGCAGTCAGCGGTGCTGAGGTCTGGGAATCTGCTGAAAAAACAGAAATGTCCAAAGCTTGGCAAGCTGCAGTAATAGTGATGACTGCATGGTTTTGATTGAAAGTGGAGGGATGAACTGGCTTTAGAGGGGGCCAAACCAAGCCAAGCAGGTGTTGAATCAGTCTTTGGCAACTGTGCTCCTGATTTAACTCAACTTTTAAAAGCACAGTGCTTAAATGCTTTTATAAAGTCTCATGCCATTTTATTTAAAAAATAAACTTGATCAGCTCACTTCTGAACGCAAACCTAAAAAACGTTGCGATATACTTCATATCAAAAAAGTTATTTACCAACTCTGCAAAGAGCAGCTGGATATATATCTATTACAAGAAACTAAATAAATGACTGAAGTTCACTGTTTTGAAACCATCACAATGAGTATCATATACAATGAAATAAAAAATCATTGGACTCATAACACAACAATATTAGATTCAGAAGGATGATACATCATTAACATCTCCGTCTCTCTACAGTTGCTAATCTGTATGGCCCCAGTAAAAACATTGGTACTTCTTTCAAACAATCTTTTTCTGTTCTCAACAATTTATCCAGCTCAGAGTTCATCTTAAAAGGAACACTACTGTATTTGATACCCATTGTTCATGAGAATGACAACCAACAACAAAAGTCCCTGTACTATGAACAAGGCCGTAATGCAAGCCAGTTTTGGTGTCACTTAAATTACATAATTTTGCGGATTATAACTTGTTATACAAGAGAAAGTATTATAATGCTGTACTGTTATAACACGTGATTTATCCCCTATTGCCTTTACATCTTTTTACACCATGGCTTTATCAATTGTACGTTTACATATCATTTCCATCATTATCAGGTGAAAACAATGTGTTTGTGTGTGACTGTCTGCAATAGCTCCATGTGTGTCATTCTCAACCATTCCCTGCAGACGGTCTGTATAATTGTTTCACCAGTTATTCTTCCTGTATTATTTGCAGTCTTTTCCCCTGTGTTTCATGTCTCTTGTTCTTGTATTCATTGTGTGTGTATTTTCCCTTGTACTTCTTAGTTCTTAGTTCTTGTTTTGTCTCTTTGCTTTTTTGTTGTTAAACCCTTTTATTTCTAGTCTGCATTTTGGGTCCTCTTCTTTAGTTTTTGCCTCAGTCATGATATAATTTAATTGAATCCAAAGGTTAAGTTTGACAATGTGAAACTATTGCATGCTTTCATTTTGTTATGAGGCATGGAGTCTCTCAAAGTTGACTAAATTACATTACAGACTTGGCCCTGTCTGTGGATAACTGTAGCCAGCTTGTGTTGTTTCCTCCGACAGTTTCTAATCGAAGGGGCCAAGCTGACTGTGACTATTGTGGCTAGTATTTTAACTAGTGACAAGTAATCCCTCTTTAAAAAAAATCCCTTTAAGCTAGAGCAGAAACATGTTCAATTCATGTTAACAGGTTTTAAAAAAACAAGGATAATTTCTCTTAGTGATACACACTGCTATCTTTTGCTTGCGTTACCAACTAAAGGGATAGTGGGTGAATGCTTGTTTTGGCATGACACAAGGCACAAAAAGAACAATTATTTTGACTAGATTTATCAGTATTTATTAGAAGGAACCTAAAAAAAATGTATGAAGGCGTTAAAACCATGACAATTTATAAAAATATGATGGGGAATGAGCCCTGCCAATTTGAAAGGGCAGGACTTACCTGGAAACAGAGACCATTCATTTATAACACTGCTGTTACAATGTAATGCTCAGAAATACTTCAACTTTTATCTGATTCTCACTTTCAGAGTTGGTTGTAAGGTAAATGGAGCCTGCAGGTGTTTTAAAAGGCAGCTCACACCATTACAGATCTTTGTGCTCTGATTTTGTTTCTTTCCTTCTGACCATCATCTGACTGTGTTTGCTCCTGTTGTACCTGTTTTCTCCATCCAGCTGGGTCTCCTGTTGCTTTGACACACACACATGCACAAACCCTGAAGATGAAAGGAGAAGAGTAGCTCCATTACCTGCATTACAGCAAGTTGCTCAGACCAATTGACAACAACAAAATGCCCCAGAAAAAGCATTTTTTCTGCCTGAGATTTGAGTGCTGTACTTACATCTAACTTCATTTTTATAGACCACAGCCTATTTTCTTCCATCGAGAGTGTGGAAGTCAGGAGGACATCTGATATCCTCATGTGCACCATCAAAGTGGACAATATGCCTCTGTGACAGCAGAGCAAATCCATGTTTTCTCGAATCCATCCAGCTTTTGAGACATTAATTTTGTTTGGGAAAGTCTGTATTTATGTGGTATTATGGGTGGGTAAAGAGTTCATACTGCACTCAGGAGGTAATGTGGCAGGGATAATTACACAGAGTGTGTGGTTTGCTTTTCTTGCATTATTGTTGTGAAGTCACTAAGCTTGGAAACGTCATAAATCCTGCAGCACATGTGCTTGTTCATGTGCACCTGCTGTCAGAGCAACACAATCCAGATCTCATGTCACTGTTTACCTGCATATTCTAATATGTTTTTCAAATCTGTTTCTGCTCATTTCATTATCTCAGACTTATGATTATAATAGTGTTTTGGCAAAATATGGAAGTAAATCAGCCATTGAATTTCTAGCACTGGATATTAATGCATTGAAATTATGTTCTAGCTCGGTAAGCGTCTGCACAGTTGGCAGTTAGATCTCGCTTGGATCTCAGCTGTTATAAGCAATCTCACCAGTGAAAGTTGCTCATCTTTGTGTCATTTGCACCAAGACTAAGAGTCAATAGAACTGCAAAGTTTGCAATCAGTTCACATATTTTCAATAGATAACTTTTTGAATATTAAAAATTGTATAAGAATGCAAATATCAAGTTGCTATAATACATATTTCAAAATTTGCCAATTGTTGCAATTTAGATTTGGTTGCATGATGTCTTTTTGTTGTTGATATTTTTGTTTGATTTGTTAACCAAAAGAAGGTTAATGCAAAAGTATTTTGATCACCTTCAATTATTTAAGGATGGTAGGTTTAATAGTTGTGAATTATTTTTCATAAGCATGGTAAACAAAGTGATACAGGAGGTGTCCAGGTCAGTAAGGGGAACTTTGGATCTTAGTACCATTAAACATCTTCATTTTCCGTAATTTCATTTAAAAAAAAAAAGTCATATTCTTTTTTATTACTTTCTTTTATGCTGCTTGGGAAAATTAGGTATGTTCAACAATGACATTAAAAACGTTCAAAAGAGCTGGCGAACTTTAAAGATTTATTGAAGTAACTTGATATTAGTCATCTTTTAATATTTGTACCAATGGTGTAACTATAGGTGGTCCAACCGATGCAATGCACCAGGGCCAACACGCTTAGAGGGCCATTGTTGCCACGATCTACACCTTGCAGAGGGAGAGACAATGGTCAAAGCATGATGCAATAACATCTTGCCACAGCATATGAATCCAGATTCAGCCAGCAAAATAGAAATGTGATAATGTATACCACCCTTTTGACAGCTTTTAATTTGCCTTCAGCTGTTGGTTTGATTTCTGCTTATTCATGTGTTTCAAAAACACTTTTGTTTCAAAATAATTATCTATACAAGCAATCTAGTTAACCTGGTTGTTTCTTTCAAATTTTAGAAGAGAAGGGATGCTGGGAAATACAAATTCGTACATCCAATGACCTCGTGACTCCTCGTCATGTGATAACATATGAATCTACTTCTTCCACCAACCTTGTATGCAAGATGTATTTGAAAAGAATTGGACTGCTAGATAATTTAAAACTATTTTGCAAGTCACAGCATACAAGTGGTGCTGAAAAAAGAAAGGAAAGGAAACATCAGGAGTGTTCAGCTAACACTTAGCCAGTTTAGCATTGATTCTAGCTCCACTGATGAAGAAGCTTTATCAACTGACCTGACCTCATATTCCTCAGGCAGCCTGGAGATCCCCCACCACAGCCTCAGAGTTCGCCGGTGGACCTATTCCCTCCTCAGACAGGGGACTATATAGTGTGAATGTGCTGCTCGACATCACAAGCTTTATTATGTCAACCTACCTGACCGTTCTCCAGAGAGAAAAATCCAGGAATTAAATGTTTCTCCGACAGTTATTGCACCACCACTACCAAGGCAGGTGTCAAACTCCCACGAACATGGCTGAGTTATTCTCCACCCTGGACTGTGCTTTGTGTGTGCCATGCTGATTGTTTACAGATTGAGCTGTACCTTTGACCCAGACATAGTGATGCGTGTGAGTTTCCCAGAACAGCTCCTTGCATTCAGAGCCTGCTTTAAGTCTGAATTAGCAAAAGAGCAAACTGTTAATGAACTGGCCCAGATACTCATCGTAGACCAAAGCTCCATGACAGCCGCATTTAGAGATGTTTTCACAGCATGCTATACCTTACCATACCTGTAACTGTTGCAGACACAGAGCACTCATTCTTCAAGCTCAAACTGATAACATCATATTTAAGTGGCAGCATGGAACAGGAAAGGCTCAGGAGGGGGGCAATACAGTCAATAAAGAACAGCAGAGCCAGAAATTTGAACTCCAACATCATACAAGACTGCTGAGTGGAAGGCCATCATGTTGAACCTTGAAGTGGTCAGTACAGGTTTCTTTTTCTCATTGGAGTGGGATGGTAATTAAAATTTAAGCATTTTAGGTTTATTCAGACAAAGTTATCTGTCAGATTATCTTAACAGGTCTCGGGGTAATTGCATCCTTTAAAGCTATCATCTGTTCACCAGTCAGTGGGCAACCTGTAACTGGGACAATGATGGTCCAGTAGTCCTCATGAGGAAGTTCACTGTTTTTCCACTCAACATTGGGAATGTTGGGAATGTTTAATTATCTTGATTAACAATAGGCACACTTTCAAATAATAGGATGCCCTGGCTTCTAATTCGATTGCTTTAACATGTGAGCTACACTACTATTTTAAATCCCATTATATTGTATGTACCTCTGGGTTATCTGATCCAATAATTAGGTGATGTGTACAAGCAACCCATAGCTAGTGATGAGTCATTGGCTTTCTGTTCTTTTCAGAAGATTGTCCCAACCATTGTGAAAAGTATCTAGGTCATCCTGCAGGCAGTTCAGGAACACAAAAGTGGCAGCAGGAGAGATGTGTAGCATTGGCGATGCAGACAAAAAACCCTATTTTTAGGTAGAACATCTCAGTAGATGTTTGTTACAGCTACTCACGGGTCTCTCCACAGTCGCTCAGTCCTGGCAAATTAAGAGTATTGACAAAAACAATTTTAACTTGGTTATGAAACATTGACCTCTGCTCAATATCTGTCCATCTAACCATCCATTCATTTTCTTCTGCTTATCCGGGTCAGGTTGCAGAGACAGCAGTTCAGCGGAATAGCGGACCAGCTCTCTACATTTTTGAGCTATCTGATCCCTGTATAACTAAAGTGAGAACTGTGTCTGCATACTCGACACAAAGTCAGAAACGTTCTCAGTGTGTGCTGGCCTTCGCCACGGTTGCCCCTTGTCACAGATTCTGTTTGTGATTTTCATGGTCAGGATTTGCAGCCTCGGGGAGGAGGGTCTACAGTTTATGGGCCTCAGAATTTAATCCCTGCTTTTTGAGATGTGGTTCTGTTGGCTTCTTCAGGCTGGGACCTCCGTCAGGCATCTCAGTTTGTAGCCATTGTTCTTCACTCAAGGTCCCCCTTTCAGAAGTAGATAAATAACACCATAACGTTTTTTTTTGTTTATTATGTTAAATTTATTTTTGGGCTTTTACCTTTATTCTGATAGAACAGTGAAAATCAGGTGACAGAGTGAGGAACGAAAAGAGCAGCAAGTTGGAACTAAACCTAGGCCGCTACTTAAAGGACCATAGCCTCCTAACATTGGCCCAACTTAGCCACTAGGCCATCGATACCCTCATTGAAGTTTTTCAAGAAAATATTTTTATCAATAATTGCACAAAAATATAAACTTATCCTTGAAACATGGGACAACTTATTTGAATTTCTTGTTTATGCAGTGTTTATGACATACCTACTTGTTACATCCTTTGGAAAAAGAACGACCCAATTACTGAACCTTAAAAATTGCCTGAAGTTTAATTGTTTTTAAGACTGTTGATAGCTGAATTTTTTTTCATAAGAGCTGCCATGGAAATCACTAGGTTATTTAAGCTAGCATAAAGCTATTTATTTAATAATAGCTTTACTATCTACACAGATATGACCTAGCATTTCCAATCTAGTGACGCTGGTTAATATTTGTTGTCTTTTTCACCCTCCTTCAATCCATATGCGTCAGAAACGTGTAAATGCTTCTTTTGCCCTCTCTTCATAGATTTCATTCAGTTCCTGTTGTAACATTTTCAAACCTGCAGCATGGTTTTTATTATTTGTGTTTAGATTTGAGGTTTAATTCAAGGTTAAATTTGAGATACCTTTATACCAGTAATATGAAATGGACAACTTTTTTATTTCATATTTCAGACTCTTCCAGTACCTACAACACTGGTTATTTGCAACAGACAAATTCCAGAATTTTCCAATTAAGCAGTTGATGTCTCACATAAGTTGTTCAGTTTTAAGAAGCTAGTCATTGAACTTCCTATGTTAAATGTTAGTATTACGGAAATTCAGTTTCAGTTTGACTACTTAGTTGTCGGTCATAATTACATCAGGTTCAAGCTCTGTTTAGATCAGCCAAAAATGTATTCTTGATTGAATAGAAATTGCCCACAAGGTAGGCAGACTACGGATTTGATCATCTTGACATAACATTAGTTGGCTTCGCATCACCATTGGAGCGTACCACGAATCAAGTGGTTATCAAGTCAAACCAACATCCAACCAATCAGTTTGATTTACGCTGAGTTGATTGCTTTTCATGGGATTTCCGGATATTTATTCTGAATTTTAGAGTGTATTTTGCATCTGAATTGGCCAGTCGCACAAATTGAAAACATATATGTTGAATTTTGTACCTCTTGTTTTGGCAAATTAATTTGGTGTACTGAGGATGATAAAAAATGAATGGCTATTTCTTTTCAAAATCAGATGGAAGTGGGTGGACTGTGGGTGGATTGTAGCACCATAGCCTTCCAGTTTGGGGCTTTCTGGTGCAGCAGTACCAAACTGAGCCTGGGAAGATGTTTTGGGGTGTACTGTTATACAGACCAGCAGATGAATCTGTGTCTGTCAGAATGGGAAGACTCTGTTGTCGGGGACTTCACAGCACTAAAACACTGGTACGCGCGCAGAGTAAATTATACCTTTTTAATCACCTAATTTATTCCAATGTTTTTAAATTGTATATTTATTTTTGTCTCATGAGGATTTATTTTTTCTGTCTTGATCTTACATTTTAAATATTTTACATTATACACTTTGAATTGCTCTTTGTGTGAATGGTGCTGTATGAATACATTCAACATGCCTTACCTTGTATAGTCTCCCAAACTCTAACCCATGTTGCAGAGACTGACGGCAATTACAGATAGTTTTTTGAGGTTCTTAACATTGATGTTTTGAATTAATGCCGCAACTTCACACATACAGGTCATTTGACCAAAATATATATGGCTGCAGGAGGTTTCATATTTGTATTGTTTATATTTTTTTCTATAATTTGAGTAATATTCATTTTATTTTTCGTGTTTATAATGTCAGAACTCTATTTTTCTTTAAATACAGTTGCTGCCAAATAATCTAATAGATCTTATTGTAACAATAAGAAGCTTTAATCCACCATTGTGGTATTTGAACAACTGGCTTATCATCAATTGTCCTTTTATTACAAACACAAATTACAACCACAGCAGCTGTACAACAGGAAACAGCCCATGTAGAAGTGCTTGAATGAACCAAAATAAAATGCTTTTCCAGGTGTACTGTGCTCAGGGCACAAGGCCACACAAACCTATAATGGCCTCTGAAAGTTATTGACATTAGTGGGCAAAATACTTGTAAATCTTTACGTTCCAGATACACTTTGCCTAAATGCTTAAATCAACTCCTCTGAATTGAATTTTCAAGCCTTCAAATGGCTAATTTGTGCAGCAAGTGCTTTCAACATTTGCTCAGCAAATGAACGCCAGCCTTAATCATAAGAGCATGTGGCTGGTGCTGCCTCTCCACAGCCGCCCAGGAGACAGACAGCCGCATGGATGGGGAGAAAAACATTTCCACTTAACCACTTAAATGAATATATCAAGAAACTAATTTGCCATTTTAATTGCGTGATTTAGGAAGACGCTACTTCACTTGCCCCTCTTCCATCTTGGTTGATTTCCAATGTGAGCGCACATTAGATTGGTCTATGAAAGACTTCAGGAATCACAACTCTTAAGTCTTTTCATTTTCTCCCCCTAATGAAATAATTGAAATTCCTGTCAGTGTCTGCACTTAAGCCACACACAAACACTGCAGGCGTGTGTGTCCGAATGAATCGTGAAAGGCTTGTTTTTATCTTTTCTTGTTTGTTGTCTGTCCTTTTCGTTGCTTTCCACCTTTTTCTTTTTCGTCTTTCAGGAGCCACAGATTCATTCCATCTGTCAAGCCTAGAATAGATCACTACATCCATTTTGTGTTGAGATTTGCCTGTCCCATTAAGTGATTGTTTGCAGAAATGGCAGGGGACATTTCTTCTGATACATTCCCTGAAACAGCGCTGGCAGACATTAAGGACACATTATTGAGTCCCATTTTCTCCCAGCCACAAGGATATCCATTAGAGTGGCACACAGCCCTAAATTTTTCCATTTTCTCCCTCACCAAACTTGACTTTACACATTATTTCTACCTCTGTTTTGTAATTTGCAGCCACAAATTATATCAGGGAAAAGCCATCTCGTAGCATGTGGCTCCTCTTTCCAGGGCTATTTGCCAAGACTTGATTTTGAAGTGTCAAAATGGGCTCATCGTTATGGCTAATTATGAGTGACAGCACAGTGCTTTAAAGTCCATTCAAGTTGGCCCACACTGGAAACTTTTCTTGTGTGTGTGTATGTGTGTGTCAGACAAGAGGATTTTGATTCCACTCTGTTCGCAAAACAAAAAGCTGCCTTAAACACACTTTTATGGACTGAGCAGATGTCTCTGTATTATTTTTTTTCTGAAGCACAGTTCACACTCTGTTCAAAATGTTGATCCAAACATGACCTTAGTGGATGGATAATTTTGATCTGATACTGTGTTAACTGAATGTGAAGTTGAAAATGTGGGGAAAGATAAAAAGGGAAAAATACCTCTCAAAATTAAGGTTAACAGACACAGCTCATCTGTGAACAAAGATTAACACAAAGAAACACTCAACATCAGAACCAGAATGATGAATGCAATCTCAATGAATGTTTCCTGCTGTAAAAAAAAAAGAATAAAAGATGTTTCAATATACTATACTACACCTATGTATTTATACAGAATCCAGAATGAGAGTGTAGTGACTGTATGAAGTGAGTTTGTTTTGTAGCTCTAAATATACACACTTTCAACGATAATCTAGTCTTCTCTTTTATAAAAGACTACTTTATATTAAACACTGACCTATTTTTTGTTGTAAGTTGTTCGTTTATTCAATTCTGTTTATCTTCCTTTTTGTGGTATTGACTTTTTTGTTTTGTTTTTGTATAACTTATATATAATTTTTGAATTAGTGGTGTACATGGAAATACTAAAAAAATGCAATAAAAAGGTAAATCTCCCAAAAACAAAAAAAAACAAGTAGGCATGGCAGCATGAAAATAGAAGTCAGGTCTGTACGAGCGCCCATAGAACCTCCAGTCAAGAGATTTGGGCTCATGACCAGTGTGAGACCAGATGTCTGAGTTGAGATATGTCATGTTATGATTCCTCTCTTTAATATATATTTTTAAATTGAACTGGTGCTTTCTTCTTCACAACATTCACAGAATTATTGTTATTGTCCTCATGTTGTTGAAGTTCTGGCCACTTCCTATTATTGTTGTGCCACCTCCTCTGCCATTACTCCCATGTACTTTGGTGTATTTCAAAAGTCTCATTTTAAAGTCTTTTTATCTAGCAGCTGCATGTGAGTGAACCCAATAATGTCCAATTGATTATGAGTTCATTGCTCTGCTAACTCATTCAGAGACAACTCCAGGATATTGTGCTGTGATAAACACAATAGCTTGTTGAAAAAAAAATACATTCAAGAGCAGATCCACCAACAAACAGGTCAAGCTTTTTCACCATGTTGTGGACAGCACAATCACAGAGGCATCAGAGAGCTACTCAAAGGCCACAGCAGCCCCCCACTGAACTGACATTCTCAACATGCCTTTCCCATTAATTCTGTTATTGTTGCAGGAACGGCCTCCTGGAGTCCTATCAAAGACCCAATAACCACTGCTTAACCAAAGTCCATTGCCAATTCCCCCATCTCCCCCTCTCCCCTCCATCAGCCCCTCACTCTCTGCTATAACAGCATGCTTGTGTGCGAGGAACTGCCTTTCACTTCGACATGGCTAGACTGAAAAGGCCATTATTACCCTGTAATTGTGGGAGTCAAACCCAATTAAGCAAATCTGTAAGGGGGCAGATGCTGCTCCACCACTTCCCCACACCCACACCCACACCCACACACGTGCACACACACATGCACCCACACACACACACACTAACCGTTTGCCCTTTACCTCCCATGCTGTCACTTCACTTAAGTCTGGCTTGATCTGTGATGCAGGCTGAACAAACGACAGCTTGGACTCCTGGCTTGAAGGAACATGTTGTTAATTGAGTTCTTGCTGGTCATTTGCTCCTCCTAAGTGAGCAAGAAGAAAAACAAAAAACTGCTGCCTCATCTGCTGAGTCCATGGGAAGAGGAAGTGAACTGCCACTCCTAGTAAAGGAAAAAGAGGTGCGCAAAACCCTTTAATCCTGATCCAGCAGGGATCCACACAGCAGAGAGGGTCTTCAGCTCCAGAGCAAACGCCCCCATTCAAGCAGCACGCCACCTCCTGAGTCCAACACTGCCTGTCTCTATGAGGTTCCACTTTCAAATTAGGAGAGAACTAAGGCAATGTTCAGGCTTACATGGATAAATCTGAAAATGCATCTCTTATTCTCTGTACCTTTTGCCTTCCTGATCCAGTGAGCAGGTGTTTCTGACACGTGAAAATGTAGCTTTTCAAAATAATTTGCAGGGTGAGAGCTAGTGGCCATTTTGTTTCAATATCATTTCTCTACATTTGACACATTAACGTCCTAATCTTGATAAAAAAAAGTGAATTATAAAAGTTTAATTATAGTAACGCAATGCTGTGTTCGTGAAGGGGATTAAAAAAAGTGATTGTTTTACACTTTCTTAGTTTTGTGTCTTATTTAGATACATATTTAGTTGATCAATAATTTTAGAATGTAAGGCGTTTTCTGCAGCTCTGATGAATAATTCAGTTTGAAAACAACAATAACAATGAAAACAGGAGTAACACAGACACATATCTGTTTAAATTATGGGCAGTGTGATTCGACAGAGGTCCCTACAATTTACCAAAGACACAGTGATCTGTGGGCATTGACATGTGGCCAGAAATTGGGCTCCCTCACATTTTTACCTGATTTATAAGCCAGGGAAATACACATAGCAAACCCTGCAGGGGATAATTGGGTTATTTCATAAATTAATATACTAATTTTACAATCTCATATCCTGCCTTCTGTTCATATCTGATACACAAAGTACACACAGAACAACTCTCAAACTTTAACAATGAAAACCATGATTCCAGGAGTAAAGGCAGGATCTGCGATTAGGTCTGATACTTTCACTTCATGAAAAACTCATTCACATTCAATTTAAATTATTGATTTTGATTCAACCTGTGATAATGTTTGTTTTCACTGCAAAACCAGCTCTTTAGATAATTTGCTAGATATAAGACCAAGCTTTAAAATCTAATCCAGTGTTAGATGTGATCATTTCAAAATGTACATGGTTTTAAAAAAGTGTGAGCGAGAGAACGCATGTGGCTGTTTTTGTTAAAGAGAGACACAAACACAAACGAATGAACAAACAAAATAAATAACAGTGAAGTAAAACACCAATTAAGTGCATTCATTTTTTTGAAAAGTTGAAAAGAAAAACTCGGCTAACATGAGAAGTTATTCATGAATCTGTTTCATACATTTTCATTCATGTCTGGCTTTCATAATACGAGATACATATGAAAGCTAAATTATAACCTATAATCTCATTTCAATGGATTGATGAGTAATCAATCACTCAATCATTCCTTTCTGACACAACAGGTATTGAACAGGTAATTAACACACTACAAGTGTCATCATTGGACAAACCCAGGTTTACCATGACAAGCAAAGTGTGAGTCAGTGCTGAACTAACATACAGGCAGAGAACAAGCATCACATTGTTGCTGTGCAGCCCAGTGGGGATCACATGAATAAGAGCACTCATCCAGTTGATTTAAATGTGGCTGATCTCACACCTCTTTCACTCCCACCTTTGTTGCCTTCAGAAAGGACGGGTCAGAACGGGTCAGTGGACACACACACACCCATTAACAGGCTGGTAGTGCTTGTGTGTGTTCACTGAATGGGGGAAAGACATGAGGCTGTTTTTCAGCTGAGCCCCTGCTGAGTATACGCATGGTGTAGACCAGAGTGTACAAAGGCCAGACCTAGACCCCAGGGATGCAGGGTCTCGTGTAATACATACAAACTAATACATACGCACACTCTAAAACCTGGGATAGGTTCAGCCCTGTGACTCTCATACACTTTAACCCCCTTTAACCCCTCTCATCATTTTTCCCGCCTCTCCCTCCTTCTTCGGTAATGATCAAACAAGGAGAAATGTGTGTGTGTGTGTGTGTGTGTGTGTGTGTGTGTGTGTGTGTGTGTGTGTGTGTGTGTGCGTGCATGTTTGTGTGATAGTAAATGAGCAAAGCAAATGTATAAACCTGCGTGAACACATCAGCATGCTCTATTATATACATGAATTACAAAATTACTATTGCATGCCTAGCATAAGGTATAATGCAGACCCCCCGTGCATCATGTTGAGATTGCAGCGCTCCTTCACTGCCGTCTTCTCTCAGCAGATACATTAATTAGGTGTTGCAGTAATTGTTAGCCTGGTGTACATGGTTAAAAAGCATACCCATTCTGAGGTGTCTTGATTTCCTCCCATGGTTGCCACCCCCATCAATAAGGGCAAAACAAATGCAGCACTTAGAGGGACAATTGAGGAGGCCAACAGTCAGTAATTAAGCAGTTCATAAGGCAATCTTATTAATTATCCCCTTTACTGCTTGTTACATTCTCTGAACATCATGATTACATGCATATTGACTCTAAATCCTATGACAAAATGTTCTTTGCTCCACTTCCTAATGGAGTCTAAAAAAGGAGTCATTTACAAATGGTTTTATTAGGCAGAGTGCCCACACGGACCTTTAAAATGTTACTTGAAAATGCAATTTCACCTGCCGTTTGCAGGAGGCTTTCATGCACTTAGGCAGAGGTCATGCAAACAGCAATGCAATTAGTGGTCTCCCTTTTACTGATTCACTGACTTGAAAAGTGTTACACACCTTTTGCTGCTCCATTCAACATTAATCATTTGTTTCCAGGGGAAATTGTCTAGCTTATGAAAGACAAGAAGTCATTCTGGCTGGCAGCTTCACAAAGAGGATTTGTTAGAGTCATATAGAAAGGGACTGAAAAGCTTTGTGTTATATGTTGACCAGTTGTTACAGATGGCAGACTTATGATTTATACCTGCCAGGAAAAACTAAGGAGATCAAGATAAACACGAACTTGTCATGTATCTTTTAGGGGTTTAAACAAATATGTATTTATTTATTTTTTATCTTTTATTTAAGTCAATTTTCCAAAAATCGTCCCAGGCTCAAACATAAGCAGTGAGGGAGGAACAAATGTGGCAGTTAATGAAAAGGGCACTAGTGCCATGAATTCAATGTGTGAGTGTGTCTGTGTGTGTGTGTGTCTTTCTGTGCGTATGAGGTGTGTTTATCAAACCTATAAGCACACAACACAGCAAACACAAACTATTAGCAAATTTCTAGTCTAATAAAAGAACCTCTTAAATGCGAGCAAATGTTGAAATTTGCCAAACTTCCTCAAAGCCCATCCAAGCTCATGTCGAGCCTCTCAGCATGACTCTAAATGCAGATAATGAAGAAATGGAAAATGGAGGCCAAATTGACCCTTTCACAGCGTGTTAAGTCAGCTTGTATGGGTACCTGGAGTGGCAGTCCCCCTCCCATCAATAAAATAATTTAAGAACACATTATACTCCTTTAAAAGGGCCCATTTGTCAGACCAGGTGACTCTTAAAAGACCCTGCAGATTAGAGATGCCCTGCATCAGGTACTTTTAATTCAGCCATGATCGATATGACTTAGGCCGCCAGTTGTGTTGGGAGTGAATATTAAAAAAGAGTATTTCAGTTCAAATGTCTCTTGTGCATAAAGTCAATAATAATAGACGGGGGGTCGGTATGAAGACCATGCACTCTGGACTGCTGTTCTACATTTGAATATGTATAGGGTTTTGCAGTCATAATAATCATAGCACATGATTATCTATAAAAGATAAATTGCTGGGCTTTTTCATATTACAGCATGTTAAGTAATGATACCAGGGACAGTCAGTTATCCTGCAGACTGACTGTACTGTATAATCATTTATTGCATACTGACAAAATAAAATAATAAATAAAATAAATCACTTGTGGATTAATTCACTCACTTGGTGTTGTCACCTGTTTAGCTGTTGCTGCAGACCTCTCAATTTGGTGATTATACTTTCCTCTGATGCTAATTTAGCATGCTGTACACATGTACTATTGATTTATCATACTGTACATTCACAAGGAATAACACAACATATGAATATACTCTATATTCCAATACCAAAACAACTCTTGCTTGGAAACTAATTAACTAATCTAAACTAAATATGTGAAACATTGTAAGGCAGATTCAAAAGTCAACAGACAGAATGTGTATGTACTGTATATGCTACAGATGGTCTATACAGCTCCAGGATCAGCACTCTGGACAGCGCTCATGGCACATGTGGACTGAGAACTGATGCATTAGGTTGTAATAACTTTAGCTGTATATAGAATGGACGATGTTGTCTTTATTTCCACTTGTTATGAGATACCAAGCCAAAAGACCGCCTCCATGGGTGCTAACATGTAGCATTGGTGAAGCCATAGCCTGTACAGAAGCGACCTGGCTGGTAGAGTCACAACCTACGCCACTTACCAAAACATGCAACAAATTTAAAATGAAACGTCATAGATCCTCAGGTTCATTCAGTCCAAAGCGGAACAAATCTGTGTGTTGGATGGTAGTATTGGTTACGTTTTCTCTGGCTGCTCACATCATATCTTCTTTAAAATTGAATTACCAAACTTCTCTGAAAAATAAACACTTGGAAATAAATCAGCATGATAAGAGCTAACTATAATCACAGAAACCATGTTGGAGAAAAAAAATATTTGTCTATCTGCCAGTCAGCAGGGGGAGCTCTAAATGTTTTGGCTTCACAGTCGGTGAACACTATGGCATCCATTTCAATATGACAGTAAACTATCAATGTATCCAAAATTTGAAATATCTAATCAACCTAACAGCTTATTATAATATTTAAATAGTGTCACTCACACTTTATCATAAAACACAAGTGATAAAGATTATCTATGAAGAAAGGCTGTGAGATTCTAGAAATGACAATGTTTTGATGCATTTCTATTCATCAAATCATTGTTGCAAATAAGCTGCCAACTATGACTCTCATCTGCCAGACATGTAAACAGAAAACATTGTTCTGCATTGAAAAAGGTACATTTGCCACCCACACATCTGCCTTGGACTTGCTGTTTTCCCCATCTGTTTGTGAGTGAATGGAGGCTCACAGCACCTAAGTCAGGCAGTGATTTGGCATGTTAGTGAGTGTGTTGGGGCTAATCAGACAGAGGGGCCACTGTAATGGACAGAATCTGGGCAGAATCACAGCTAGACCTGCCACGGTAGGGAGCGGGCAAAACATCTAATTTCTCCACTGTCTCAGCGATCGCACAGACGGAAATGGGGTCAACAAAGGTGCAGGCAGTATCAAATGAACAGCTGTTGCTTTTCTTATTGTAGAGCTACCAAATAGGAGAATCTTAGCAGAGCCCAGCCCACACCACTCGCCTGCTTTTGTGTAAATGCAGAAGAATGTATGTACAAATTAAGGGCAGGACCTGTGCATAATACTTTTATTCTTCATCTGTGAAGCCTGTCTATCAGTGATGTACACTGTGGGAACACTCAGTGCAGCTGTGTGATGAAATGTGCTTGGGGTTACTCATAGATTTCTTTATTGGTTCAGGTTTGTACGTTTGATGTAATGGAGAAACAATTGGCTATTATAAAGACACCTCTCATAGGGAAATAAGGTGGTGGTGTGTACATTGAAAAGGCTGGAGGTATCTATTGAAGTGGGAGTCTTTGTGGTAAGAAGCTGTGTATGTATTAATACAAATATTAAGGTCCAGTTGCTGGAAGCTGTGAGAATTTGTTGCCTGGTTTCTGTGTGATTGGACTGCTCCAATTCTAATCACAAAGAACAGATGTATGAGACTCCACTTCATTAAGGGGGAGGCATCTATGTAAAGTCATCTCAAACCGTTTGAGCTCAATAATATAGACCAAGTAAACTAAAAAATGTTTACATCACATAGAATTGATACACCCTTATGTGCCTTTACTTTTCAATAAATATTTTTATGTTTGTATATTTTTTTATTTAGTTTTGGAGGTAAATTTGTTTGGCAAAATGCTTATGTCTTCGTTCTTCTTCTCAGTTTACTTTGTGTTCTAACAACAATTCAGAAACATTAGAAATGTGTTTGAGCTATCCAAGCATGACTTTTATGTTTCTTTATGTCCTGATCTTTTTACCAATATAATCTAACTATGATAAATAATGTGACACCAACAGATGGGTAGTGAGAGCCAGTACATCACAAGGGTTATCAAGTGACTCCTCTCTTTGGCAGTGTTTTTGTTAGTCAAGCCACAACACCATGGGGAGGCAAAATGTTGTATTCACACCAGATGCAACTAAAATTTATTTCAAGAGATGATTATGTTTAAAGTCAATGTAAAGACATGATTAGATGCGAGTTCTTGTCGGGTGACGAAATTGACACAAATTGTGCTGTGCAAATTCGTTTTGTGACACGTTCAATGTGCTATTTGCTTCCTCAGCTTATTTGCAATAGTTGAAAAATCTGATCATCAGCAAATAATTTGCACCGCGATGGCCATTCAGCATGGAAATCCTTGAGTAGCTTATGATGTGGAGAACTGACCAGCGGAGGTACAGTATGTTCATCTGGAAATGGGGTAATAATTGATGGGGTCTGTGTGCAGCTACACCGAACTGAATGACACTACTTGTTTTTATTTGTTTTAATTGGGACAGGATTAAAAGGGAGCTCCCTCCGAGGAAAGCGAATGAGGAGGTCGGATTATCTAGTAAGTTGTGAAAACCTTGGTCTGCCACTTAATTTCAGCTGTCAGTTGTACAAGCAAGTTTGCACTGCCAAGTAGCATCACCAGCCTATTGTCCTTGGATACTCACGTAAACACGAAAGGAACAAATTAAGCAAGTGAACATAGAACATTTTGGCGAATAAAGCAAGCAAATTATTTTATTTGCGTCTGGTGTGAACATGACACAACCATAAGCCCTTGCATCCCAGAACCACTCCCCCAGCTACCACAGCCCATCATACCCACAAGAACTTCTTTACAACATTACAACACAACCTATGCAGCACTTCAATGTTAAACAGTCCAAGGTGCCATGACCTGGTGCAAGCTCCAGGTAGTGACAACACCAATACTACTTATCATACCACATGGCCATTAATGTTCCCCCACAACTCAAAACCAAGTGGCAACCTCTGGTCTCAAACTATGAAGCCCATGCGGAAGTGTTATGAACTGCAATTCATTGAGAATCCGCTTGAGGCCGGCTGCAGAAACACTGGAAACCACATAGACACCAATTCAAAAAAGACGATCTTTGCAGCATTAATAAACATGTTTACAGTCTGGTTCAAAAAATGGCTTGGCTCAACGTAGTTAATTCTCTATTGGCACACACTGTACGTGGGGTGCATTTTTTCCTAAAGTGACGGTTCAGAAGATATTAAGATTACAAGTTTTTGCCCAAATAAGGACATGACTGACGTGACTCCTGGACGGGAACACATAGCTTTTGGCTAGGAGGCTCAAACTCCGCCCCTTTATGTCACACTATGGCTGGTTGAGTTCCGCATTTCCAATATGGCTTCCGCCGTCGATTGTCTTCAAAACAGCACTCAGGAACAGATGGGTCACGTCACGGATACTACGTCCATTATTTATACAGTCTATGCCCAAAACACAGCTAAGAAAGAAATATATTGCAAGCTGTTAGAAAGAAGACAGGGAAGGCAGAGCCAGGGAGATAAGCTTGCTTTTAGCCAAATTCCACCCGATCCCTGTCCGGTCCGTCTCCGATCCTTCACAGCACCAGATATGATAGGTTTCTATTCTAGCCAATCTGTTTATTCCCACTGGATCCGCTCTGTTGCATTCTGGCTTCGTCACTGATCCGGCAAGTCAGAACGCAATGGATCAGATACACCAGACTTCTATTTTTGCTGGATGCCAGAGCAGATGGAATGGGACAAGAAGTCAGGCACCAAAACAAAATGAAAACATCTGGTTAATTTTCAGAATAAAACACTCTGTGTTATCATTAGATCATTTTTAACTTAACTACGACAACAAAATGTCATTTTGAGCAGAGGCAGGCCTGGAGTCATAAAGTCAGAGGTTTTCAGAGGCTGAGAAAGAAAACATGGATGGTGAGAGGAGCAGGATAACCCTTGATTCAGTGTTAAGCGCTGGAAAACCTCAGTCACATGACTCCAGCTGTCCGGCGGTCCTGCTCCGGGCTCGAAGATGCAACCGGTGGGTGTTGACGGAAGACAGAGCATGGAGCCGGACCCCAGCGGATCGGAGACGGACCGGACACGGATCTGGTGGAAGTCCCATGTCAGGCTAGAGCTCAACCCTTCCGGGTTAGGCTACACACTCCATTTAACCCCTTCCCCCCATTTTCAAGAGGAATGTAACAGTTTCCTCCTACTTTTGTTCAATTTTGAGGATTTAATGTGTGAACTAGAGTACCACACAGGCATGAAGAGCTAAGTTGGTCAGAACACAAAAGCTCTTCAAAATATAACATCAGGTCTGTACAGGACAGTGCCTTCACGATCACCATTTTTGATGCCTCCAAACCTCAACCTTACATCATCACTGTTCAGCTTCCGCTGCCAGCTCTGCATAGCTAAGTTTTTTTCATACGCCTCCTCCATTGAGTCCTCTGGGGCACTGTCAATTCTAAGAAAAAAGCCTTCTACCGACTGGTCAACTAAAGTACTATATCTGGTAAATGCGTCTTGTGGAGAAGTTTTCCACCCAAATCTACAAGCATCTCCTAACCATCAATGGTGGCATGACTTCTGCTTCTTTAAAAACTTACCGTCTATGCAATTCTGCCCTTCATGGAAAAACTAAATGGCTGCAATGTTTTCCTGATTACACCCTAAATTCATTTTGGGTGTAATTTAGGGTGTCTACTACGTTGAATTCATGCTGCTAAGAATTTTTAAAATGTTGCTTTGTTGCTATGTATACCAACCTTCTGACAGACTAACCTTGGAACCTGATAGAATATGTCTTAAAGTTGTTTTCTCTATGCACAATGAGCATCATGGGTCCTCCTCTACCCAACAGGTTTTGGGGTGATGGTAGCACATGGTTAGTAGCTCTTAACAGGAATATTATGTGATTACCCTCCATGCACCACTGGTCAGACTTTGTTTGAATGACTTCTCCATTGCCCATCTGCTTGATATTACACTCTAGAAATGACTGCACCATGGCTGGGTTTTCATATTAGCTTCTAGGTTTTCATATTAGCTACTATGTTTTTATATTAGCAAATATAAAAACACACACAAACAAATATATCACCATTGTGAACTGCATAATAAAATGCTCATCTTTACAGCAGAATCAAGAATTTTAATATTATCCTACTCATCTGTACAGCAGTAATTGGCTGTTGTAGTGTGCTGCTCTGACTTCACTTATTAATGTGTCCAATGTATTTCTAATAGCCAACTAATGAATTAGGAAGTCGCCTTAGCATAGATTGTATTGCTCTGTATATACCCTAATCAGTTACACCCTCTTGTCCAAGTACAGTCAATTAAAGAAACAATGTAGCGACAGCCAAAATTCTACTAGATCTCTTGTTGCAATCTTACAACAGATCTAGTTCAGATACACTGCTGCCCTAGCAATATGGCAAAAAAAGAAGCCCCAAAAATAATTAAAACAACAACAACAACAACAAAATGCATCTGTGTGTTTATCATTGAGATCAGTAGCATACAAATGTAAATAGAGTACGTCCTTTAATGATGATGCGATGCTGGCACAATAATAAGTCAAAACAAATAAAGAGAAATGGTCATATTTTGTAACGTGGTGGTAGATACATCTCCTAACATTTTTCATCCAAAATTGTTAATATTTCCATGTTTTCGCAAGACAATAAACAAAACAAGAAAGATATGATTTTATCATGCTTCTGCACATCAGGCTTCACAGCTCTCATAGTAACGAGCAGCTGAGCAGACAGAGACAGGGAGCATGCACAGGCCATCTGCAGCTGAGATGCAGTAAAGCTTCCCCATCAGCAGAAGTAATGGATTAAAGGCCACTGTAGCTCTGCAGTTTGCCAGTCAATATTCTTTCTCTGTCCTCGAGCCCGAGCCCCCCTCCTTCCTCTGTCCCCATTCCCGCTGGAAAAAGTTGATTTACCATCAATTGCCATCTTGGCTGGCGCCATTAATGCACGCCCACAAAAAGGATGACACATGGCATTATCACCTCAGTCCCTTTCAAATTAGAGCTGAGCGCTGCCTTGGCCCAGCTTGTGACTGGTTAACACTATCAGCTATTTGTAGGGATTGTTCCCTAATATGCAGTGCTGAAAGATTTCATCAGGCATCTGATGACGGAAATAAACCACTGCCCACAGGGAAATTGAACTGATTAATAGAATTATGCACTGGTGGGGAGTTGGTGCGGTGGGGATGCGGGTGGCAGACTCTCACATGAGGGTGAGCTGAATCTGTCCTCATGAACCAGACTGGAGTGGCCTCGGCTAGCATCACAGCAACCTCAAGCACAGCCTGGTAACTGTGTGTCCACAGGAAACGCCAGGTCTACTAACGGTGCCTGTTCTCAGCCTGCCTCCGGCCATCAGGGATACAGATCACTTGGATACAGGTCACTTTATATCATATTCCTTTAACCTTTAGTATTGATACTTCGATTTTTACTAAGTAATCATTTGGTATTGAATATCGAACATCTATTAATGCTTCTCCTCTGGTTGTTTTCAGTCATTTCGTGTCATTGCTGCGTTGAGATAGCTCTGTTTTCCTGGCTGCCCATGAAGACTAATCACACAGGAGAAAACAGTGGTCAACAGCACCTGTTGCATGAACACACATAAACACAAACTTTGTGAACATGGCAGAGCAAAGGCTATTAGGCTATTTTTTATACTTATTTGCACATGTGTTTTGATTTCATTGAAGTAACTTTACATAACTTACGTAAAAAAAGAGATAGATTGGTATTGGTAAAACGCCATCAAAAACTATTGTTTCAAATTAAAAATAGCATCTCCCATCCCTACTATCTATCTACAGCATTTTAACATTACATGTCATATTCACACCACATTAACATACTGATGGCAAAGGCTGCCATATAAAGAGCCCATCAGTATTAACTGATCCTATTCACACACAGATAGCACAGCCACCAGGGGCAGTTTGGGGTTAAGTGTTTTGCCCAAGGATACTTCGGCATATGGAGGACAGGACCAGGCTTTGAACCCCTGACCTTCTGATTGAGAGACAGCTGACTTTACCACAGAACTACAGCCACCCCACAATATGAGGGGATATTGGTCAAGTTCTGCTCTGCAAGCATTGTTTTGGTTCTGAGGTTCTTAAAGAACTCACGGTGGAAATACTTAATTATATTTATCAAAGTCCTGATTTTGTTTTGTTCCCCAGATTTTATTGCCATACAGAAGAATTGGTTGTAATACAAATGGAAACATTTGAGCCAGATTTGAATCAGGATGTTAATTGTGATATTGCGTCTCATTGAGTAAAAAGCCCTTCTCGCTTGATCTCTCAGATCTATCACAGCCATGTTGAAGCTTCATGTGGAGCTGATGTTGAGGCCGGGATAGGTGAAGTTTTTAGTTTGTTGTAATTTATTAGTGTCCAAATAAAAATAGGATTTTTTTTCTGGGTCCTAGACTACCTCTGAATGATCAGAATTTTAGTTTTGCCTGGGTTAACAGTCTGCGCCCAGATCTCACTGAACTTATGGAGGTGGTCCAGGTGCTGCTGCGGACCCTTTTGATTAAAGATAAAAGCATCAAGTCATCAGCATAGAGGAGAGCTTTAGTCTCTGTGCCGTTCAAGGAGAAGCCAGGTGATGTGGATCGGTCTAATTGGTCTAATTGTATAGATTAAAAAAGACTGGACTGAGATTACATCCCTGCCTTGCTCCTCGTCCCTGAGGAAAGAAGGTTGTGTATTTGTCTCCTATTTTAACAGCACATTCAGTGTTGATGTACATTTAAACACATCATAGTGATGTTTTCCCTCCAATGCCACCCTGGAGGAGTCTGTAGAAAAGGCCCTCATGCTACACAGAGTCAAAGGCTTTCTTAAAATCAATGAAACATGTGTAGGCCTTTCCTTTTTTCAAATCTAACACCTCCTCTGACAGAGTGTGGAGGTTGTAGATGTGGTTTGTGGTACGAAAGTTTGTTAAAAGCCACACTTGGCTTCTTTTATTTTTTTTAGGGCACAGTGATGTATGATAAAACTGAGAAGCCTCTTATTGAGAATATCACCCTCTGTAATTATCAGGGTCATATGTATCTCCATGTTTATCAATAGGTGTTATTTATTAAACCTTTGTTCCACGTCTGGGAAAACACCAAGAGTTAAGATAATATTAAACCAGATCAGTAAAGCCAATCTGAATTTATCATCTGAATATGTCATCATTTAATTCAAAATTTTACTGTAAAGTGTGGTAAAACGGTTAACCCATATGTTCCCGTTTGGTCATTGGTCAATTGGTGTTTTATTTCGGATATTCCATTTGAACCAGAACTGAATGGACTCCAAAGACTCCTCTTTTCACAGAGCTGTTACTTGGTCTACTGCTCTTTGTTCTCAAGGTCTATTTGTACTGTGTTAACGTGTCATGATACTGAGACCATATAGTTTATTTGTATATGTTTTTCATTTGATTATTTATCAAGAATTGAATTGATCTGGTCCTCTGCAGAGTTGACACCATCCTTATTAAAGGTAAATAATCTGGAGAGAAATTAAAGCCCTTACATTTGATTTGATTTGATTAAGGAATTAAGGAATTTTCAAATGTCTCTTGGTTTCTCTCCATGCTGTCAGACTTCATTGTGTATACATTTGTGGCATTGAAAAGCTGACTTGGCTCAGAGGCCTCATAGTAAGAGAGAGCCTTCTTTAAATAGACTGTAATCTTACTGTGGTCCGACAACAATGTGAGCAGGCAGACTGTGAAAGCTCTGAGAGACGTGGGGTCGAGGTCTGTTGTGGTGTAGTCCATCGTTCTGCTGTCCAGAGCTGAGCTGAAGCTGAGAGTCTCCTCTCAGCAAACTGCTGATGGTGTACAGACGCAGCCTACGGTAGAGCTCTAAAAGCTGAAAACCACTGGTGTTGGGTTATCAAAGCTGTGTGTGTGTGTGTGTGTCTATGTGTGTGTGTGTGTGTGTGTGTTTGTCTTCATTTCAATAATTTCAATTTGATTGTACAGTTCTGATTTAAACCAGATAACCACGTCTCCTGAGTCCCTACCTTGGGTGACAGATTGTATTTCAATAGATGAGATCGTAATGTCAATGTAACAGATGACAACCATGTGGAATCATCTCCTCTGAACCATGACAATGATTTCTAATCTCTCTGCTAAAATCAAAATGTCTGCTGTTTAAATCAAAGGCATCTGATCTCAGTCCCTGTCATTTTATAAATAATTCCTATTCTTTCAAAATAAGACAAACACTGAACTAGATTAAGAAAATAAAGAAAGCAAAGAATTACAAAGCAGAGACTGATGCCAGTTGGTGGTTAAAAAAAAGTTTATTGAAAAAATAAAAGAAAGAGCATGCAGTGGAGACAGAAAGCTGGCTGAACAAGACAAAATAATCTGGCAGAGTATGGCATGAAGACCAGGCCTTTATACTGAGGTTAATGGGCTGAGTGGAAACAGGTGTGCCTCGTCTGCTGCCATGAGGGAAGCTGGCCACGCCCCCTGCCACACACATGACCTACAGGAGAAAGGAGAACACAACACCTACAAACAAAAACCAAAACAGAATTATAGATATCACAGAAGTTTTGTGTGACAGAAGTTCTCTCTTAATATATTTTAATGTTATAGGTGGTGTCGAATTTTGATTTTAAACACAACGTATATCTGTCTCTGCTGTTCTACCGTTAAATAATACATCATGGCACAGTATGTGTAACACTTTGTGAATGTCACTTAGGTCACTTGATGCTCCTCTCACAGCACAATTCAGTCCAGTAGTAACCACTGGATGGGGATACTCTGGGTTTAGGGTGGCTCTGGTAGGGATGTGGGGACCAATTTTCCTCTGTAGCCCAACCTGAATCTATCATGTAGAATTTAATGTTTTGCTAACCTTCACCTGTGATATTGTATTAGTAACAACTTTCAGCCCTCTTGCCATCACAAGATTTTTACAACTCTGAGCTCTTCTTATGAACAGTAAACAGGATGCTATGTTGTAACTTATGCTAGCTAGCAAGAACAAGAACAAACCACTTGAATGACTGATGGATAAAATACTTAACCTGTACATGAGTATGTTTGACTCAAAGTATTTCATGTTGAACTTTAAAAAGGGTTTATGCTCTACTAGACACTTCAACAATACAGTAAGACACACTACCTATTACTTATATGCCTTTGTCTATGTTAACCTGTCCACATAGGATCGTATGCAGCAAGTTTTGGTTGAAACTAAAGTATTAAAACTGGCAAATAAAATCTGGTGGGGCATGTTTGAATGGGCATGAGGACCCCAAGACCACTCAGACAGCATCTTATTTTAACATATTTGTCTTTAACCCTATGACTTAAAGCAACAGCTTTTGTGTGAAGTATTGAATTTGATTGTGAACTTTTTAAAAACAAAATAAATAAGGCTTCGATGTGGGATTGATTTTTCTTTAATCATGTAAGTATAATAACTAAAAGACAGTGCCTGTAATAAGTATTTGTTTGAGCTGTTTGCCTGACAAACACACATGTGCAACCTGCAAGGAATGTACCTGACCATCAAATGACACAAAGTATTGTATTTAAGATTTCATCCTTTATTCCTGGAAAAAAAAATACAGATTTCTCATGGGTACTGTATTATCAGCTCTTTAACATGATATGTGACAAATAATAAAAACCGAGCTTCTTTATTTTATGTTCCCTTGTTTTTCTACACAGCCCAAATTGATTTGAACCAGGTCAAGATGGAGAGGTATTTTGTACAGGTTTACACAATCTACATTTGTCTCAGGTGGTGTTTCCAAAAATAAGTGGTTAATGTTTAATGAGATAACAGAATGTTTTTCACATTTCTCATTAAATATTTTGTATTTTCTTTAAAAGACAATTTATGTTACATGTGCCGTGTACAGAGGTAGTGTTTGGATTTTTTTATACTTGCTGTGAATCATGCACAATGCACACTATCAATTATCTATATTTTACATTGCTGATAAACAGACACCGTAGTTATGATTTACTGCTACTAAACAATTAGTCTTCTCATCATCTCATGTTAGCTTCAGACATCAAACTGTCTGACATTAGTAAGAGCTAAACATCTTGTGTTCATCTCTGAATTTATTTAAAATCAGAATAATCGATTTGGTTTTTTTAAGTCTCTAAAAATATCACTATCAAGGCACTCATGCAGCCAAGAGCAAGGGTTGAACAGAAAATGAGGACAGGGAATTCTTTGGGTTCTGACAATAAACCAAAATGAAAAACTAAAGAAATCTTCTTTGGTTTGTTTCTTTCACAAATCATTTTCCGTTGTGCACTTCACTTAGATAGATAGATAGATAGATAGATAGATAGATAGATAGATAGATAGATAGATAGATAGATAGATAGATAGATAGATAGATAGATAGATAGATAGATAGACAGACAGAAATACAGACAGATAGATAGATAGATAGATAGATAGATAGATAGATAGATAGATAGATAGATAGATAGATAGATAGACAGATAGATAGACAGATAGATCGATAGATAGATAGATAGACTGAAGGTTGAAATATGAAAGGATTTGGTTGAAACAACACCAAATCAGGTTGATGTTATTGAGTATTTTTATTGCATTTATCTTTATTTTTGTTTTGGGAATGGCACGCCACTGCTGCACCTATAGGCTCGACCTGCTGCACAGAGAGTTCACTGAGAATTGTCCAGCTCACAGGACCGCTTGTGCTGATGAGAATCAGGTTGTGACTGTTCGCCTTACTATGGTTAAAAAGGGATGCCGGATTTGTCAAAGTAATGTTTCACTGAGGAGTTATTGACCATTTCCAACTTTTTTACAGACAGTAAAAAAAACTTTCTGGTATTACAGTATTTCTGCATGTGATTTCTGCATGCCTGTTCTTCTCATCTGCTACATGTTTGTTCCCCTGTCCCTGCTTTATAATGAAATTCTCAATCAGCTTTTCATACAAATTTGTTTTTACTTCAATATTCATGACAGTTGAAAACCAAGATTAGTACTACCAGGAGAAAAGAAGCAAACCAATTAAAGTTAAACCAGGAGACCCCTTTCATAAAGTGCTTAAAGACACAATTTTCAACTTTTTCAATAATATTCCTTATCACCTTTATTTGTCAAACCTAACAAACATTTTCATTACACATTAAAACTTTTTCATCCTATTATGGTTTATTGTGATCACTGAGTAATCAAGTAAATAAATACATGTAGAAGTTTAGTTTCTATTTGCACCAAACTTGCTCTAAAATCACAGACACTGAGGAAAATACCTGCTGTTTACAAACCATCATCAAAATCATGTACCCCTCTCTTAACACTGTCAACTACTTCAAGGCATATATTAATTTTAATTCTGGAAAATCAGACAGTGTTAGAGAGCTATTTATTTATTTGTTTGTTTATTTTGTTTGTTTCCGTTTCCGTCAAAACTGCACATTTGCATAGATTTTAAGGTCGCTCACTATGTGGCTACTGAATACTGTTTATATCTAATAATCAGTTATGATTTGTGTTGTTTATGTATAGCACACAGAGATCAACAGATACTCCATGATATTAATAAGGTGGTGTGTACTGCTGAGTGTCTGTGTAGATCTGGTCCATCTAGCTTCTGAGCTGTAGCAGGAGCGCTCTCTGGTGTTTCGATCATGGAACTGCATCATTCACTTCAGTGCTAACACAGAACACTGACTCAGCAGTCAGTAAATTAAACACTTTAAGTGTGTTCAAATGCATCAAGAAATTCAAAAAAGTGTGACATAAGTTGATATTTATATTGTCCCTAATTTTGGATTGAAAAACTTTACATTTTGAGTGAAAGAAAAGGAGTTAACTAAAAGTCCAGGAGACAAACATTATTTAATAAAATAAAAGGGATATTTTAAAAATGGCAACAGTGTAACTATAGGTAATAGAAATAAAAAGGAAAATAAAAACACAAATGCCATTTTTCTCACATTTGTTCAACTGGTTAATGTCTGCATTTACTGTTCATATCTATGTTTTTCATGGACTTTTTTTTCTCCCCAATTTGTTTGTAAACACATTTTTCATTTGGCACTGTCCGTGTATCCAAATAAAATATTTGTTAAATTTTTTTGGAAAAAATTGGGCAATATTTTTTAAAACTTTGTTCCACTAAAAGAGCGGATTTAAACATTGAATATTAAAACTCTATGTTATTTTAGATAAGAGAAGTGTATCTGTCAGGCAGATCGGACAAACTTACAACAGTTGGACATATATTGAAATAAATGTACAGTTGTTTTACAAAGTCTTTGTACATAGCATAGAACAGTGTGATTAAAGTTTCATGTGTAACTGTCCTCTATATATCAGTTTATTGTCTGACTGCCCTGTAGTGACATTGGGCCCGATCTACTAAAGGTTTGCGTGTTTAAAAACACGTGCAAACTTGATAGCGCGCGCAAAGCTGACGTACTAACCGGGAGCAAATGGGATTGCGTCTGTCAAATGAGCAAAATAGCACTCGCAAATCATTCAGCGTGTTTGCCTTCATGAATATGCAGAATACATGTAGATCATCAGAACGCGCAAAATACTGGGAGGAGGAGATGCAAATGTAATCAATTAGCATACGCAATGTGATTTATCAAACCTGAAGCAGATAGCGAGCGCTGTATTTGCGTCTATATTTAGCACGTTTGAAAGGCAGGTGCAAACTGGCACAGCGTTACGCACACATGGCTGCGGTCACTGTAAAGCTCATCATAACATCGCTTTACAACATGCCCTTAAAAGCTGGGCTAACAAGCATTACTAAATGTTTTAGTCAATCAAACCAAGAGAACAAAATAATAATAATAATAATAATAAAAAAACAACACAAATTCAAAGCAGTTCAGCAGCACAGATAGCGACCGCATCATTCTGACACCCACTTTAACTTTTTCATATAATGAGAGCACAGTAGGTCACTGTATCAACAGCTATAAAGTTTAGTAAAATTGGCACAGCGGCCCACATGTTCACATACAAACAAAAAATCAATATGAAGTACTCGGCCTACTCACCACTGTTTGGACGAGCCTTAAGCTCCGCGGACTTGTCCACGATGCACTGTATGTCCATTTTCTTTGATCTGTCATTCTCAATAGATAACATGACATGTCCACTCAGTCTATTCTGTCCCATCGTGCTCATCAAGGGTTTTTTAGTTAGTTTTAACTTGGAGAATGATTGCTCACTGAGCTGCGCCAGGCAGCTCTGCGTAACTCCTCATCTCGTGCTTGCAGCAGAGTGTTGGGGTGAATTGACTCAAATATGTTCACAGTTCCATTTAAGCTGGTGAATCTTTGGGACAGTTGCTGGATGATGATATCAGGCATTAAAACGTTCACCCGAAAGTTGCTCCCTGGGACAGTGGGGCGACTGTCTTCATCCAAGTGACGCCTAACTATTCTAGAGCAAGACTGGCAGACTAAGCCTCATCAAATCGCTCTCTAAACTCCATCAAAACACTGATTGCATTTTGGAGCAGAGTAGATGCGTTTATTTAATCGGCAGATCTTCTGTTTTTTTCTCACATCATTCACCTTTTCACAGATGGCCTCCCAAATCGCGTTTCTAACGCTGAGATGTCTCTGCTGGAGTTCACGGATGTGTTTATTTCCCTCCTCCACAAAGACCTCCAACTCCATGGCTTCAAACTTCATTTATCGCTTAAGGCCACTCTGCTCTCTCAAACTCTCCATGGTGACAGCCGATAGCACACGCAAAATCCTCGTAAAAAAGGGCGGTCCGCACCACTTTTGCACTCGTTATCATTTGCGCACGCAGTCTTAGTAGATCACCCGCAACACGCCCAGACATAGCACGTGCAAAATTATTATTTGCACACGCAAATTAGCGCTCGTTATTGGGATCTTAGTAGATCAGGCCCATAGTGTATAGAGATGTGATGCAATTTGAAGTCCTAACAGAAGTGTTCCCCTCCTTATTCTAAGTTTAAAACACTTCACACAGAACTTCTATGTCTATGTTGCAACAATGGAGCAATTTCTACATTTCCTTTTCTGCAGTTTAGAACATTGGGAGCCAAAAATGAATCTTAACTGTGGGATAGCAGAATTCAGAATTAGCACAGGAGTAGTCAGCAGTTTTAGAGAGTTAGCTAAAAGTGGTTATCTGTTATCTAATGGTAACATGTTCAAAATGATTGTTTCAAGTCCCAGACTGAAATAAAATCAATGTTTCAGTCCTTGCGGATGACTTATAAGGGGGATTTGGGTATCTTTAGAGCCCTATTGTTAATACATTTTGGGTCTTGTAGCTACGATGTGTAATTGCTCAAACAAATAACTTCAGCCGACAGACACGGGCTGAATTAGCCTCAACATCTTATTGTGCTTTTTATACAGCTGAATCATTTATTTAAAGTGCTATTTCTAAAAAAAAGAGAGAAAAAGGAGATGCATGCATCTTAATTTTTCAGAGGGTTTTACCCAGGGTGATCTATTATCTATAATTTTATTTTGATGAAAGCTCTTCTCAGAGATCTTCTGTCCATCAAATGCACTTTAGAGTCCCCTAATTTTGCTTGAGGTCATATTGGTTCACCAGGATGGTATCAACCCTATTATTATTTTGATCGCAGTCAGTTGATCTGATAAAATGTAGTAACTTTGTAAAGCTGAAGTTCATATTACCATCATCTGTACCAACACAATAAATCCACAAATGCATGACTGAAAACACAGATGGGCCAATTAAGCATCCAATTTGAAAGTAGAGGGATCAGATATCTGTGCTTAAAATCCCTTTAGTCAAGGCTTGTACACAGTGATCTGCTTTGTTGCAGATCCGGCTAAGACCAGAGTCTCGAGCTCATGTTGGGAAATAAGGAGACCTTTCACCTGTTAACATCTAAGCACTAACCAGCACAAGCTCTAATTAATCTTGTATTTCATGCTATAAGTTTGTATTTTCATTGTGTGTTAGGAACTGCCCTCTGACATAAAGGGAGAGCTTTCAATGAGAATGTGAGCCACCACTTTCTCAAAAAAAACACGAATGCTAAAATCCTGAAAGGGGAGCAGACGGTGTCATTGGAGCAGTTGGCAGGTTTTCTAAACCAACTTACCTAAGAGTTAATAACTTCCTATTTCTTCAGGTTTCATTCATCTTCCTATGAGGACTTGTTTTTGGCATCTGCAGAGGCATCAGATCTGAGAGTGATGGAACAAAACAGACTCCAAATAAAAATGTTGTTGGGAAACAACACACAGATAAAAACTAAATTAACAAAAATAAAACACAGAAAGTGTCCAGAGCCCCTGGAGACTACAATATTCAAGCTTTTAGTTGTGTGCTTATTTAGTACTTTAAATAAATGCCTGTTTCACTTGGAACTGGATAAGGTGATTTCTCACGGAGATTGTGTAATGGGGAGGGAGATGAAGTGCAGAGAGAATAGGAAAGGAGTAGGGTGCAGATAAAACAGGAAAGTTCCAAAGAGAGTGAATAAAAGCGAAAAAGAGCTAATATAGGGAGTAAGACCTGCGGCCTGTTGCCCCAGCTCTGTATAAGTCATGTCTGTTATTAGGGTGTAAAGTCCACACCTTGACACTAGTTAGTTTATAACTTCAAAGTCATTGTTTGGTTGCACCATGGAGAGGTAACCAAAACATTGTCACAGATATGATGTTTACACTTCAAGCAGCCAATCAGAGAGAAGCATCATTTTTAATGTTAATGTTTAATGTTAACTGCTGATACTGTCGAGGAACAACGACAAAAAGGTACACAAAATATGGTAATGTGTCAGATAGATGTGTCATAGTACGGTGACAACTGCAGCCTTCTGTAATGTAGTGTGAGTGTATAGCGTGTATAGAGTGTATAATAATAACAGTGACATTGATAGGTGAAATCATGGACTAAGACATGTTTATATAACGGTGACTTACTCATCAGATGAAACGGTAACAAAACGACAACACACAGTGACAGCCTTAACTTTCAAACTGGTACAAAGTGCTAAGTACTTTGAAAGTGATCCGACTCTGCTTGCTAACACTATAATGTTAGTGTCTAATGTCAATTAGTTATAGTTATAGCACAGTGTCATATGCTGGATTGGTGTTAATTTGTTTACTTTTAAAGGGATTCCAGCCATGTCTGATCGCAGGCTAACACAAATAAAACTTAACACACAAAAGTGACCAGAGATTCTATCAGTGCTAAAATAGTGGAGCACTTGGACCATAGACTGTATAAAATATGGACGTAGTATCCATGACGTCACCAATCTGTTTCTGAAGAGCTGTTTGAGGCAAATCGGCGGCGGCAGCCAAATTGCTGCTGTGGAGCCAGTGTGACGTAAAGAGGCGGAGTTTGAGCCTTCAAGCCAACAGCTGCATTGTTCCTGCAGGCAGCTGTGCCTCTCATTGGAAGACTCGTAATCTCAATATCTTTGAAATTGCCACGTTAGAAAAAAATTCACCCCCCTATGTAACTTCTGGTACTTCTGGAGCCAGCCTCAAGCGGATTCTCGATGAACTGCAGCTTTTAGCACTTCCGCATTGAACTCATATTTTTAGACCGGAGGTTGCCGCTTGACCTGCACTTAAAAATGCAGGTGGTAAAAGGAGGTTGACCCAAATCAAACAAGGGCCATATTCATCACTGATACTTGATTGGAAAAAAAAAAAACCCACAGTCATTTGCATCTCATGTGGGGTTAAGAGAGGAATTGCAGAGACCCCATAATCCCCAATATCATAGACCAATCAGCATCAACGGAAGCACTACCTCCCCATAATAAAGCTGCATAACCACTCCCCTCACCTGTATCTACATGTGTGTTGGACCCTCGAACCTACAGAGCCCGCCTGTAGTAGTGAATGTAGACAGCAGTCAGTCAGCACAATCTCCCCAGGAGTGTTTGAACAGCAACCCACCACACGCAAGCATGCAAAAGACAGCAGAAGGCCTCTTACTCAATCCTCGCAGAGGAGCGAACATGTCAACTATTTGAAGCTGGAAATGAAAAACTTAAGTAAGAAAAACAGAAGATCCAATTAGAAGAAGAGAAAAGCTAATTTGAAAAAATAAAACTCCACAGAGAAATCTTTAAAAGTTCCTTAGAAGTAGAAAGGGAATGTAAACTATGCAGACTATGGAGAAGAGCCAGGTTTAAGTGGGTATGAGTCAAAGAGGGCGAGGAGCTGGGTCTGTAACCTTTTCTGAAAGGCAGAGAGAGACTCTGTTGATTTCATGGACTTAGGTAATTCATTCCACCACAGGGGGACAACAAAAGAGAAAAGTTTGGCCAGTGACGTAGGATCGTGTGGTGATGGGAGTACCAGGCCTCTGTCACCAGCAGAACCTAGCAGGTGAGAGGGAGTGTCGACCTGGATGACGAGTTCCAGGTAGGCAGCGAAAAAGGCTTTTGCCAGTTTAGCGTTTTATTTTGTTGTACTTTTTACCCAGGATGTCAAGTCTTGTTTAACTTCCTGTGTCCCTTCTTCTGTGACTGTGTGCCCCACGCTGATTAGTTTCACCTGTGTCACCTGTGTTTGATTACTCTTTTGTGTTTTTAGTTTCTCTGCTTCCCTTATGTCTTTGTCAGTTAACTATGGCTGTTTTCGGAACCACCTAATATACTAGCAGTATGTTCTGATTTGGCCAAAATTCAGTATGCAGTATGTGAAAAAGAGCAAAATCTGCAGTATGCCATGACTCCCCGGATGTCTACTGATTCGGGAAAATTTCTCAGTATGCACCGGACCAGTCTGCCTCGTATACTGTTTCCCACAATGCACAGCGCTCGTTCCACCTTTTCTTTTTTCTTCTTTTTTTGACGTGGGCACTGTCACTGCTGTGAAAATCATTAAATTCCATATAAACCACTTCTTTTTAAACTTTTTAAATCATAAATGGATGCAAAAGAAGCAGTTTCTCTATCAGCTTGGCCATTGTTGACCTCCACTTTCCGAAACTGGAAATCCAGTGACGTCTGGCCCAGCATACTGCAACACAGATCGAACAGAACAGTCATACTACATACTAAATTCCAACGCAGTATGTAGTAGGCAGTACCTATTGCCAACTACATTAGTAGGTAGTATGTAGCAGGCCGTTTCAAAAACAGCCCTTGTCTCTTCCACTGCATTCTCCATTGTTTCAAAAGAGTTTTTTTCTTGTGGATTTTGTTGGATATTCAGTTGGACTTTGTAACAAGTATGTTTATGATTATCTCTTGGGGTGTATTTGTCTGAATTTGGGTCCTCTACTTCTGTTTTTTCTTTAAAACTGTGACATGTTCAGTGTTTCTTTAACCCTAGATCTATTATTTAAGGGGATCTGAAAACCATTTCATTGACATTGTGTTTTGTGAAGCAGATTTATCCTGTTTGGGGGCTAGAGTCATTACCTACAGACAAATATTCAGCCATGAAATTATTGTTATATGTGTGTTTTAAAAAAAATAATTTTAAGTTAGATTTTTGCAAATTTCTAATTGTTTGGGATTTTTGTCTTTTAAACGTAAAAACTTTCTGTGATTCTGGAGTACAATACAATAATTCATTTAGTTAAGGAGATATCAGTGATTCATGGCTAGTTCCTAGCATAGATCTGAACTGAACTCTCGTCACCTCCAGAATGTTTTCAGAACTTATGGATGAGTTGAAAATTCCCTTAGGTTTACTTCTGCATACAACCAGCAGTCACAGGGATCCATAGGACGGTTTCACTTTTGTGGAGGCTCAGCCTCAAGAGGTATGAGGCCATTCCTTTCTGTTGTTTTCTGTGCGTGACTCATCTTTGGTCAGGAGGTTAGGGGCACATTAGACCCAAATTCCCTGGAGATGTCTTTCAGTATGTTTCTTTTATTAGAGCCAGGCTGCAATCAGATTGTGAGGTTGCAAAACCCAAGAGGAAAAACTTGGTAGGAGCAAAGCACCCATGAAGGTTACAATTTCTTTTTTGTCAGTAGAAACTGGCACAGGTGTGTTCCCTCTCCCGTAATCCCAGAGCTAACACACACACACACACACACACACACACACACACACACACACACACACACACACACACACACACACACACACACACACACACACACACACACACACACACACACACACACACACACACACACACACACACACATGTTGTTGAAGTTCAGCAGGCAAAAATAAAGATGATTGTGTTCACTGAGATGAGGTCCCTTTAGTGCTGCATTCTCATGAAGAGGCAGCAGAGGGCGCATGGCACAAACCTTTGAGACATTTTGCTTGTCCTTTTTCTTTTGTGTTCACAACAGTTTCAGTTAAAAGGAAAAAATGCTTAAATAAAGAAAGTTATGAACAATAGATAAAGCACACACTCACACATGAATGTGCTGTTTAATAAATTAGGATATCCCAGAAGGGTTAATATTTTCACCCCATAAGGTAAACATTTGTACATTCATACATTTTTGACATGTGAAATGAAATAATTGAAGCCTTCTTCTGTTTAATTCAGGTGATTCTGGCTCATCTCTCATGGAAATCAGAAATCCAGTGTCTTGATTTATTAGAATAATCTCTTATGATCTATTAAAAGAAGGATTTAAAAGTTATAATCCTGGGGCACTGCTGAGGTGTATTTTGGGGTCGGGTGTTTCTCATCTTTCTCTAGACAATACCCCAAAGATTCTCAATGGGAATCAGGTCGGAGTCCATCATTAATGTTGTCAATCAGTAAATCTTTATATATGGAAAAAAAACATTCATTGATTTTCAAGGTCAGGACTGGGCTTTTAGTTCCTATTTTTTAAAATACCCATTATCAAGATGAGATTCAGTCTGATCTCATCTTAATCAATCATGGGCAAAACACTTTGCTGCATTTAACAAGTTTCAGTGGCAAGGACAAACTTCATTAATCAAGCAGAAGTGTCAAGCAGATCTAGACACATGTTGACCTGCCATCTGCTGCAACCGTGTTGGGGTTGTAGAGGGGCAGTGGCGTTGCCTGGCCTGAGCATCCGGGGCTGTGGCCTTACATACTTTTCTTCAGTCCCAACAAAGAAGATTAGCAAGGTATGCAAATGTTACTGTAAGCAGATCATGATTCATAAAACACAGCTAACATTCCTGCAGGGTTTCATATTTGAATCTACCGTCTAGACATCACACGCCTACTGTTTAACTGCCAGGGTCAGTGTTGTCAAACTCATCGATCTTTTATATTGAAACTGAATAATTTTAATCTGTTCTCATGGGCTTTTAATATTCCACTTGAAAGATTTAGCATTGTGCTTCTCCTGACTCTCCTCTTCTACAGCCAGTTGGTAAATCAACGCACTGTCTGCCCCCGCCTTCCTATTGTCATTGCTGTCTGCTCCTCACTTGTCTGTCTGTCTGTGTCACTTAGGGGTGATGGAGACGCCATTATCTGTATCTGTATTCATATCCAACCACGAAGTCAGTGTGTCTCTTTGTCCTATCACTTTAACTTGTAGATGTGTATTTAAAAAATCTTGAAATACTACTAGGGTCTTAGTGGAAGATAAGTCAATACTGGACAAAACATGTGATGGCTTTACATCTTAAATGGATGAAAATTGGCTGAGATACAAGGTATGACCAGTTGCCACACCAGGCTTCATCTGCCAGTACCTGCCAGACTCCTCCTGTCTTCTATCTTTGTCACTCAGGGACACTCAGTTACACATTGAGGAGGAGAGAGGCAGAGTTTAAAAACTAAAGGTTTTAAGTTTGATTACGATGGAAAGTCTGTGTGGGTGATAGAGCAATCCACCTGCAAGATGCAACGGTTTCACTGCTGCACTATTAATGTCTGGAGACACACATACCTTGTGAATAATGCAATAATGTTGACTGAATTGTATTGAACAAATCACTGATCTGAGGTGCCTTCATTTTCTCAAGCTGAACGAACACAAACTGAGGTAGTTGTTTTTGAAACCAAAGAGGAGAGATTAAAAATAAATTAGCGGCTTTAGGCGTTACAGTTGAAACCCACTGACCAAGCCTGAAACCTGGGTGTTGTTATTTACCTGGGTTTTAAAAAACACTTTAAGACAGTTACAAAGTCGGCCTACTATCAATTTAAGAAAAAAATAAGGATTAACTGCCTTATGCCCCAGCAGGACCTGGAAAAAGTGGTCCATGCATCTATCTTAACTTGCTTGATGACTGTAACCGAGTCTTTACAGGTCTCACTAAAAACTCAGTCAGACAGTTACAGCTGATTCAGAACGCTGCTGCTAGAGTCCTCACTAAGACCAAGAAAGTGAGTCACATCAGTCCAGGTCTGAGGTCTCTACACAGGCTGCCTGTATGACAGAGAATAGAGTTTGAAATACTGCAGCTGGTTTGTAATGCTCTGAATGGTTTTGGGCCAAAATGCATTTTTGTATCTTCTCTTTCACTATGAACTATTCAGACCCCTCAAGTCATCTGGGACAGGTCTGCCTTCTGTCCCCTGAGTCAGAACCAAACATGAAGAAGCAGCATTCAGTTTTTATGCTCCAAATATGAACAAACTTCTTTAAAATCCAGGTTACAGATTCACCTTCTTACAGCTGCCTTTTATTAGACCATTTTAACCGATTGATCTCAATACCTATTTATCATCACACAAACTGCACTGTAACTTTTATACTCATATTAAATCTGTATTATTAAATTTTAACTGACTGTTTTTGCTGTTTAAATTTCTTCTTTGCTTTGATCTTAATTGGCTTGTTTTAATGAAGTTTAAATCTGTTCTTTAATGATTTTTTAATGTTTTCTTTCGACATGCTTTTTTCAGACTTTTGTAATGACTCTTCTAATGTTTTGTGTAAAGCACTTTGAATTGTCTTGTTGCTGAAATGGGCTCTATAAATAAACCTGCATCGTCTTGCCTAAATGAAACAGCACTCAACAGGGGCTTTTTGAAATGGAGGATATTAACACATCCTGCTAAAACAACGTTTCTATTTCGATGTATGTTACGTAAGTTTCACTGAAATGAAGCAACAGCCTGGTACACTGTGGGGGCTTTTTATTACATTGCACATCCATTTTGTGTCTATAGGTAAATACACATCTGAGCGGATGAAAATCGTATGTGGAGTACCTCAAGGATCCATTCTGGGGCCTCTACTATTCAACATCTACATGCTCCCCTTAGGTCAGATAATAAGAAACAACCAAATAAAATACCATAGCTATGCAGATGACACACACATTTACATCACCATATCACCAGGGGATTATAGTCCCATACAAACACTGAGTAAATGCATTGAACAAATCAATGACTGGATGAGCCAGAACTTTCTTCAGTTAAACAAAGAAAAAACTGAAATGATTGTTTTTGGAGCCAAGGAAGAAAGGTTAAAGGTTACTGCTCAGCTCCAATCTGCAATGATGAAATGTTCAAACCAAGCCAGAAACCTTGGTGTAGTCATAGACTCAGACCTTAATTTCAGCAGCCACATTAAGACAATTACAAAGTCAGCCTACTATCACCTTAAGAATATATCAAGGATTAAAGGACTTATGTCTCAGCAGGATGCAGAAAAACTCGTCCATGCATTTATCTTTAGCAGACTAGACTACTGTAACGGGGTCTTTACAGGACTCCCTAAAAAGTCCATCAGACGACTGCAGCTCATACAGAATGCTGCTGCTCGAGTCCTAACAAGGACCAAAAAAGTAGACCACATTACTCCAGTTCTTAGATCTCTACACTGGCTTCCTGTCTGTCAGAGAATAGACTTTAAAATCCTGCTGATGGTTTATAAAGCACTGAATGGTTTAGGCCCAAAATACATTGCTGATCTGCTACTACTTTATGAACCACCTCGACCTCTGAGGTCATCAGGTACTGGTCTGCTTTCAGTTCCTAGAGTCAGAACGAAACATGGTGAAGCAGCGTTTAGTCATTATGCACCACATATCTGGAACACACTCCCTGAAAGCTGTAGGTCTGCTCAAACTCTCACCTCTTTTAAATCAAAGATTAAGACTTTTTTATTTACCTCTGCCTTCCTATCTTAGATTATTTTAACCCACTTTAAATTAAAATTTTAATGTAATTTTTAATATATTTCTAATTTTCCTTTTCTTTTCTGTTTTATCATATTTGTCATTTTAATTATGTTCTTTTATGCTTGTCTGAATGTCTCCAATGCTTTTAATGTGTTAATGTAAAGCACATTGAGTTGCCCTCGTGTATGAAATGCGCTATACAAATAAAGCTGCCTTGCCTTGCCTTGCCTTGTACCCTCTTTCCTCAGCTGACCCTTAAAACTGTTTTGCCTTCACCATGATGAGGGATCTTCAAAATTTGTCAAATGCGCATTGAGGAGACAAGAATCAAGGAGAGAGGAGGCTCCTGCAGGACCTCTGAGTGATGATGCACTGGTGTATCCCCCATTATTATATATTTATTTACATGTTACAGCGCTGATCTGAGGAGCATGTAACACTGGCACTGATGGTGCAATATAGTGACACATATCAACACTTTATACAGGATAGTCTGATCACAAAATGTGATAGCATCATATAAAGAAGCAGTTTGTTGTTTATCTTTACACCAACAATAAAATCAACAAAAATTAACACTGTTGATCAGATTAATGTAATTATAACGAGAATCCATGAATCATAGAAAATAAAACTAATGTGTTCATATGTTGCAGATTTTAAAAGAAAATTAAAGCTACAAGTGACGATGAATTGGCCCTCCCACATTAATGCAAGTCGGACCTGTTGCAGCAGCAGGATGTTCAGCAGAATGGGTCTGTGATGCAGCCAAGCATGTGCAGCAATTATGAGCAAGTATGATCCCCATTAGTTTAATCATTATAACCCTTTCAAAGAAAAGACACTTGAAACATTAAGTCTCAAATGTTGCCACGTTGGAAATGGGTAATGAAGTTAATTTACATTAATATTATTCTCGAGTTTCAACATGTCAAATCATTTACCAAAATCAGTCCTGTTCATTAATTATATAAAAAGTATATTTTTTTCAAAACTGTAATCCCTAATATAGGGGTTTGTGTGCATTATGTGACAAATATGTAAAAATAAACCCCCGAAAATTACGTTTTCCCCCATGTATAACATTTTAGAAGATAGATATTTCTGTCAGATTAACTAAGTCTGGGACATGATAATCATCAGTAAAATCACTTTTTGGGGCAATGTCCTTTTTAAAGATGATACATTAAAGAAATACACAGAAAATGGTTTTAGAATGGTTACCCTTATCTTGAGTTGCATTACAAAGACACATTGGTCTTCAGCAAATAGTATCCCTTTGGTTATAATAACTTTTTGCTTTTTCCCTGTCTGATCAGAATGGGTAAATGGTGCCATCTATTGGAAATAGTGAAAGCTGAAAATATGAAGCCCGGCCTATCAACTGAATGTATATTAAACAACACTGCATGTGTTATGCTGCAACAGCACTATGATAAAAAAAATTAAGGTTTGGATTGTAAGTGGGCTGAGTCTGATTATTTTGAATATCCAAAGCACTATAATCCCATTGTAACATATTGTTTACAGCATTTGATGACTCTAGAGGCATTTTTATTTCAGAAAAAAAAGGTTCTTTAATCATAATCCATCAAAAACAACATCTTAAGGATATCCTGATCAAAAATGATGCAGATATGTTTTAAAATACTGGAAATTAATTTTACAAAGTGAAACATGATCTTTCCTGCTGCAGCTAGGGGGCACTATGACTGTGGTTAAATATTCCCATGCATATAAATATGTTAAGGCCTAGACCCTTTACATACATATGAAGTTTGGCTGAGATTGGAGCATGTATGGCTGAGAAAAAACTCCTTCCTCTCTACTTTCTGGTTATGGCGAAACATCTGAGAGCTCAGCATAGCTGTGCCCAAAGATTCAAGCTTTGAACAACTTTTAATCTTCAATGTGTCTACAACACGCTGAGGTTAGTTGAAGTTGATCAGATCAAACCTTTAAGTGGAGTTCATTTAAATAGAAACCCTAGGTTTGGGATCAGTTTTGACATTCAGTTTTTGCAAGAGGATTTGTTGTAGGTCTTGATGTCAGGAATATACACAGCCATCCATTATTGTACATGTAGGCCAAAAAAAGCTTTATGGAGAGGGTTATTTGAAACCTCTAGGGCGGCGTTGTGGAGCAGATTATTTTGAGGTTTTTGCTCAAGACCCTTAAAATATCTAAATTTTCAGAATGAATGTTGGGTGTGCAAAATATGATGAGTTTTCTATCATGTTAAAACCCACCAAGAAGCAATTAATTACTGTAAAATAATAATAATAATTCCTTGCATTCCAAGAGAGTCCTCACAATCTTGGTGCTTGGGCCCTAATTAAATGATCAAATACTAACAACCATAGGGAAAAAAAATAGTTATCAGCCAGGTTTAACAATTTACAGCTAACAAATGAAACTAAGATTACATCTACACGAGAAACAAACTAGAGCTTAGAATTATGTTTTTAATAAGGAGTCCCCTGGATGTGAAAGGAAGAATTTCTCATTTGGTTAACATGCCAAATGTCCTGTCCTCATGTCTCTTCCAAGCAGCAACCCCCAGCCATGAGACAGGATGCCAATGCAGAAGTGCTAAAAACAGCAGTTCCTTGTGCCACACCTGGCCTAAGGGAAACCAGAGCACAACATAAAATGACCCTCTCCTTCTTCACTCCCAAGGACAGAAAACAAGCAAATCTCTACAGTCCAAAGAGTGTCAATATATTGTACACAGGAGTCAAGAGAGTCAAGCCCAAAACAAAAAACAAAGCAACTTCTTGCTAAGCACACTATTATAAATAAGCTAAAGAAAAGACAAAGACTTGCCTACCTACATAACAGAAGAAAAAAAAACTGGAGAAAAAAAATATACAAAAGAAAAGGCAACTCTCCTCTACCTTTCTGTTAGGACTGCTTTAGTTTTCAAGAAAAAGATATATACACTATTTACAATCAGTCAAAATATCTTAAAAAAAACCACAAAAACAGGTTGTGATTCAAGTCTACCACTCACACCAACTACATTGACACGTTAGAACCAAGCGGCATCCTCCGGTCTCAAAATATGAAGCCCATGCAGAAGTGTTATAAACTGCACGTCACACTAAGTTTGGTTGAGTTCAGTATTACCAATATTGTTCCCGCCGACGATTGGCTTCAAAACAGCGCTCAGGAACGGATGGGTGACGTCACAGATATTACATCCCTTACAGTCAACGGTTGGAACTGGGGAAGGGGGACCAAGAACTGCTCAGCGTTCCACTCTTTAAAATGAATGCCATCAACTTTCAGTCCAATCCGCGGTGGACACTGTAGCACAGGAAAGAGGAGGAAAACAAAAGAGTACACTCAAAAGAGAACAGCACCACACCAGGCAGGGAGGCCACATAACGCCACCTTCATTATCAATATACTGTTATTACACCAAATATGCCCGACAGTGACAACACTTGAGTGTCGGCTGGAAATTCTGGAAACCCGATACTCACCATTCAAAAAAGCCCACACTTACAGCAATAATACAAATATTTACAGGCTGATAAAAAAAAACTATTTCGGTCTGAATTGCTCATTTCTCTAATGACACAGCTGACTTGACCAACAGGCGGGCACATTGTAGCTGTTACTGAGGAGGCTAAAGGTTCGCCTCAACTTCATCTCTTTGCTTGTGCGTAGTTAGCTCAACCAAAAGTTAGGCTGAGGCAGTTTTCCCAACCACGATGGGCTGTGAAACTTCAGAAACCAATTGCTGACGTCACTGAGGCTACATCCATATTTGATACAGTTGATGGTCTCTTCCTTCCGTATCTCTTTAAAGTCCTCTACGGAAGGGAAACTACATGACGAGAGGTCAACCCTTACTACAAGCTAGGTATGCAACCGGCTGGGACATTATTGCTGGAAATACAATCAGGCACAGGCTGTCCAATTCTCAATTAAGTTTGCCTGAAACTACTTTCTCCACAGTGGTACACCTCCAGCGTAGACCTCACCACAGACCAGGTGGTCATGATTCTCAACTCACTGATGCCAAAAGCATCACTCAAAGTGATCCGTAGCAATGTTGGTAAAATACAGTCAACTAAAGTGAATCTAGTATCCTTGTCCTGTGGCTTTCTTCTCTTTTATCGAAATGCCAAAGGACTGAGAAGCAAATCCCAAACTGCAGCAGGGACTGTCTTTGGAATACAAAGTTACTGAATGATTTTGAACGGCAGGCTGTCAGGCAGTGGCATACTCAGGCGGCTTGAGGTGCAGGGGCTTGAAAAATACAAACTCTTGATACTTACAGTTTAGGGTTAATTCAAACATACTGAGGTAAAAGTATCAAGAGAGGGGTTGGGGGTCCTCTCCCAGGACATGTAGAGAATATAATAATTAATTCCCTGCAATATGGTGAATATTTTTGTGAGCATGGTGGTGGAAATTCAATGATGTTAAGGGAAAACACAAAGTTATTGGTACATAATAAATGAAAAAACAAATTAAACTCCCAGCCTGAAGCCCACCTTCTTGTACGGTTGGATATTATTTTCACAAGTTCATTTAAAACTGAGTATTTCAATATAAATCAAATTGTAAAATTAACTGATTAAACACTTAAATGAAAGAAGACTTTCAGTGGTGTTAGACTTACTTCACAAACCCTGCATGACAACCAAACATGTGAAATAAGGGTAAGTTACCAAGGGCACTTTTTATTCACTAAAATGAATAACTTCCATCTACTTTTTGCATTCGGTCCACTGGAGAGGCAGCCAGAGGGCACTTATTTAAATTTCATCCACTCAGGGACTGTATGATTCCACTATTTTACATTTAATTTGAAAGAAGGGATTCCAAAAGGCACGTCTTTGCATTCTACTCACTGAAGAGGCGCAGTTGACACTTTTTTTTAATGGTAAATGCACTAAGGGCACTTTTTTGTTGCATTTTTCCACCAGAAAGACACCCAGAGGGCCATTTTTATTCACATTTGAAGTGAGGCATCCAAAGGCACTGCTTCACATGATCCCCACTGGAAGGGCCTCCGGATGACACTTTTTGATTTTTACATTTAATTCATCAGGAGGGCACCCAGAGGACACCTTTTTTAAAATTAAGGTCACAACAAAGATAGCCATAGGGCACTTTTTTCATTCGAACTACTGCAGAGGAACCCAGAGGATAGCTTTTTTTTTACATTTTTAATTGGAAGTGCATCCAGATTCAGTTTTTCACATGAAGTAGAAGAATATCCATGGGGAACATTTCTGCATTTTATCCACTGGTGAATAAGGATAATTTTTATGTTCTACCCTTACATGTTTCAAACTCATGTGTAAGGGCACTGTTTATTTTAAGGGCATCTATCTGGCACTTTTCTAAATGAACTAATCAGGGCACCTTTTCACATTTTATTTGGTGGAAGGGCATCCAGATTGCACTTTCTTTTTATAGATTTAATTCACTGGGAAAGGAGGAATGGGACTACCGGATCCAAGATGATACTATTTGTCATTTGAAATGGCCAAAATAGCTAAGTCTTGGGAACAGGACGGAAAAAATGTAGATTGGTTGAATATTGAGACTGAATTATGTTTACCATTTACTCCAAAAGAGAGAATAACTCAGAAAGTAGACACAGCAAATCCAATTCTTAATCACTTCAGAGAGGTCTGGATGAAAGCACACGGTATTTTGAAAATACCACACTATGTACAGCTATACACATCCTTATGGAACAATCCTAGTATTTGTATTGGGAAAGCACCTGTGTACTGGAGGCGGTGGCACTCAAGCGGTATCCTTACGATAGGAGACTTGTATAAAGATGGAAAGTTTATATCATTTGCTGACTTGATCCAAATTTTTAAATTGGAGACTAAGGATAATTTCTGGAAATACCTACAAATGAAAAGCTGTATAACCTCTAAATGTAAGTTAGGAGGAATCGTAGAAAACTACATTTTGGACTATCTTGACATGCCGCAGGGGTGCCACACGGCTTCCCAATTTTATGAACTGATTGGGTGTGCAATAGGTGGTGAGTCATCTAATGTGAAACTTATATGGCAGCAAGATTTAAGACAAGAATTTACACGGGATAGATGGCTGAACATTTTGTCGGACTGTGGAAAATATATAAATGAAGCTTGAGGGAAGTTCATACAATATAAGATCTTGCACAGGTACTGCCACACCCCATCAAGACTTCACAGAATGAAACTGTTAAAGGACAACCTTTGTTGGAAATGCAAAACAGAGGTTGGAACTTTCCTCCACTGTATTTGGGAGTGTTCTCTGGTTGCACCTTTTTGGAGTAAAGTTGTTCGAGTTCTGAGCAGCTGGTTCGGTTCAAAGATCCCTTTGACCCCAGATCTATGTCTTCTGGGTGATAGATCTCAAATACAGAATGTTTCAAAGAGTGCTTTTTCTATCATTATGGTTGGTTTGATCACTGCATCCAGAATTATTTTAAGACTTTGGAAATCTGACACAAGCCCAAGACTGAGAGACTGGGTAGATGCAATGATAGAGACAGCATCTTACGAATCCATGCTGAACAGATTAAAAGGTAATACAGAAGGTGGGACCACCTCCTGGGACTGCTTTTGGGCTCGCATAAAAACTGACCAAGACACTGTGCAGATCCCAATAGTATCAGGATCTCCTGTATAACTATTGCTCTAACACTGTATTATTCCAGTCACGTTTCTGTTTCTCGTTATCTCTTTGTACGGATGTCCTGTCTGTATATGTATCCTTTATCCTATGTTTGTGATTGTCTGTCTGGCCTGTGCAATGTATCCCAGTATTTTGTATTTCTGTTTCATTTTTTTCTTTTCTTTCATTATTGTTTTATTTGTAAAACATTGAAAAGTTAATAAAAACTTGAATGACAAAAAAAAGATTTAATTCACTGGAGGGGCAACCACAGGGCACTTTTTAACATTTTATCGACTGAAATGGCATCCAGAGGGCACTCTATTAAGTTGTGTCTTTTACAGGGGCAACTGCTGGAAGAACAACTGTTATCTGTTTTCCACTGAAGGGGCACCAGAGAAGGCATTTTTAAATGTTTTATCTGCTATAGCTAAATCCAAGAGCCCCCCCCAGACTGGTTAAGAGTATGTTAAGATACATGAAAGGATATACCATTAATTACTAATTTCTGTTGCCCAATAAAATAAATATTTTGTTGATCAAAAATTAATATGATCTTTGTTTTTCTAAGCTTTTCCCAGGGTCTTAGAAATGCAGCATTTTTTTATTTTTATTTCACTTAACAGTTTTTTTTCAACAAATAAGCGACCTCAATGAGAACATTTAATTGGCAGTGTCAAATGGAAGTAAATGGCATATAGCTAGATAACTAGTTAGCTAACTAGATAGATAGAAATTGACTATAAATATAAAGGTTAGGCCTAATATTCATTATTTAGATAAATAAAATAAGATAGAAAAGAGAAACCTGAATTAATCTGATTTTTCCTAACTGTTAACTGAAAACTATTGCACCCTGATATGGCACTACATGAATATCTTATGCTAATAAAAACAAAAATCGCACTGTAAACTGTAAAGTCTGATCATTTTGCGGACTGCAGCGCCTACTTGTGAAGCCACCTTACAGAGCGACTGGGTCAGATACTGTTTGGATCCCTTCAATTTAAAAGTGCTGTGAACAACAGAAGCATCCCTGGGCCCTCACGGGTCAAGTACTTCAAAAATAATCGGTAGTAGTTGTCTTTAAACGCTCTGGCTGTACCCCCCGCCCCGCCCCCCCGCTCCTCGGCTCCCCCACCAGCGCTGGTAATAGGCTCAAAACTGAAGCAGGCTCACTGAGGAGCGTGTCGGTGGATGCTATACAGTCACACAGGAGGATCGCGGACTTGAAGAAACGCACTTTTCGGGATTTTGTGAGACTCGGGCTTTTATTTCCAGGACGACATTGAACAGCGGTGGCCAATCCAATCGCTAGAGATGAAAAATCCCGTGTACTGGGCTATACTGGTCGGAGTGACTGTCCTGCTGATGGAGCAAGGTAAGTGATGGATTGTATCATTATAACAGGTCTTGTTATCGCTGTCTCCCTCATGTGTGGATGGACCTGTTTATTAGTAAAAGCCTTATTGTGATGTTGACGGTCTCTGCGTCTATTTGACATCAGGATGCCTGTCATGTAATCTGCAGCTTCAATTAAGCGATTAGTGAAGTGCACTCGAGCTTTTCTTGGTGCCAGTGGCTTGACTCTAAGTATGTTAGCACTTGCTTTGAATGTATTTTTACTCAGCTTACAGGCTGCAACCTTTTCTCTGAAAGTGTAATCCTGAAACTCAGTAGTAGCCTCTCGATGTGGTTGTGCACTTTTGTAAGAGATAAACTAATATGCTGGCTGTGGGCTGTAGCCTTAAATTAGACTTTGTTTGAATCCACCTGAAGTTAAATTAAGCACTGTGGCTTGTGCTGCCTGTGGATCATCCCGATGTACGTTAAATCCCAAACTAGAGGTCTGTGCTGCAAAGTTGATTAAGTATTAATTCTTAATCCACATTGACTGCGTGGACAGGTCATCCGAGTTAAGCCCATGTGCTCCGGGCAGTCTAGAGAGCTTTGCTGTTAAAAGGGAAGGCAGTGAAGCAGCTCAGTCTTTCTGACCTTGTTTCTAACTTATTCTTTATTTCCAACTTATTTTTATTATGTATCATTTTATTATGGCTTAATTTTATTTCTAATGGAGGCTATATTATGTTATTTTAAATGTTGACTTCTTTACCATGCTGCTGAGGTGAAGAGATGTGAAACTGTCTTTCATTGCTTCACAACAATGACAACATAGATCTATTCTATTCTAATGCACACCTGGCATTAAACATTCATCCTAATAAACTAGACTGATAAGCCCACTCAAAACATGTGGTGGGAGACTGTGCATGCATGGGAAATAAAAGCTACTTCTTGATAAATGCAAATAAGCCTATAGTAGTCTGCTTTACCTTTCTTGTTGTTATAGTCCACAATGAGATGGAAGGAAAGGTTAGAGCTGTGAAGTGCTCCCGAGGCATTTGCTCTCATCATTCCCTCCTTTGAAACAGTTTTGTTTAGCCAGCAGCCCTTTGGTCTTTCTATCTGTATTTGCATACTGTGTACATGGATGCTAAAGTCAAACTCGTATATGCCTACAGATTAAGATTCTCTCATAAAACAAAGATGATTATGTATGGTCAGAAGCTAACGTGGATATATGAGTTCTTATGTTGTATGTTTGTACAGTGTCTCCACACTGAAATAGTATTTCAGTTGTTGTTTGTGCAAATGCTGTGTGCTTTATGTATATCAATTCAAAGTTCAGTCATACGATCAGAATATTAATGATTTTGGTCTCTACTTATCCTTATAAACCCGCTGTGAGAAAGCTGGATCCAATAAAAACAAATTTAGAGGCAACAGCGACTCACACAACACTTCACAGTGTGCGCTGCAAGTGTAGACTATAAAAGTTTACATTCCTGTTCTATTAATTGTCCATGGGTGTGGCAGTAGCTTAAACGGGCACCGGGGTGAGGTGTCAGGCACTGCCAGTGTTAGTCTCGGCCTTCATGCAGGTGTTGGATGCAGCAACGTGGCGTGTATGTTTAGATTTCCGAGCATTCCCAGTCTCTGCAACTTTCTCAGTTTCTGATCTGTCACAGCAGTACACTTGGATTTCCAGCAACTCTCGCTTATGTTTTCTGCTTCTTTTGCTATTAATGCAGTTAGCATTCTTCTTTCTGTTGTTAAATATGGTCAGAAAACAGCTTTCATATGTGTTACAACCACTCTATTACAACCTTGTACCAGTAAGAATGGGAAATTGTATTTTTAAGATAAGATAATATGACCATTAACTTCTCAATTTTTAATAAATCAATGAATATTCAAGTATTCGAAAATCATGCCCAAATGCCATAAAGTAGCCTAAACTAAACATGTCAATTAAATAATTTACCTAATTTTAAAGGATCTAAAGGAAAATATATTCTCTACTACCCAACCAACCCAATTTGTCATATGCACTTTAATCTTTTGCTTTCTTTCACCTGTGATGTTATGGTGATTAAAAAAAAGCCCGTCCATTCCCAGTAATAAGACTCAGCTGACTCTGAGCTTGGCTTCTCATTATTAAACAAGATGCCAGTTACAACAAGTCCCTAAAAACATGTATCTAGTGAGCAAAGAACTAAATGTCCTGAATAAGTGACAGTGAGATGTTTTCTTCTGATGGTGAAAAACGACACAGAGAGCTACAGACTGGAACTTTTTCTGATGGTTCATTCACAAAAGTATCTTGGTTGATAACCGTATAGAAGGCAATTATATGAATATGCATCGCAATGGCCTGGCCCTAGCAAAGACTATATATTAACAGCTCTCTTGAATACTGTTTGAGGAGTACAAGGAAGGACTTACAATTATTAAGATGGAGATGACAATATAGGTTAAACTGTAAGGAACAAGCCTTTAGGGAATCAGGACCAATTTTTGGTCAAGGCTTTGTTCTGTTACTTTATTTATGTTTTATTTAATGTCACATGTACGGTTTCAAGGTCTCGACCAGGTTAGCTCTGCTAAGAAAGTTAGCATGGTAATTTAGCCATGCTAAAAGAGAGCCAATACCATGACACTGGAAACTGTGACATCACCCATCTGTTCCTGAGCGCTGTTTGAAGCCAATCATCAGCAGATACCATATTGGAAATGCTGAATACAGCCAATAGTCCAAGAGAGTGTGAGGTAAAGAGGTGGGCCTTTAGACTTTTCGATAACAGCTACAGGGTGCTCGCCTGTCAATCAAGTCCTTACAAGTTCTTATTCACGCAAAACTTGTAAGTTTAATCTCTTTGAAAATACAGAGTTATAAACCTCCCCTGTACAGTGTGTGCCGATAGAAAAATGATCTATTCAGACCCAAACTGTTTTTAAATCAGGCTGTAAACATCTTTATTTTTGCGGCAATGATTGTCTTTTTTGAATGGGTGTGTATGTGGTTTACGGTGTTCTGCAGCCAGCCTCAAGCTGATGCTTGAGGTTGTCGCTTGGTTTCTTCCTTTAATCCTGCTTGTTGTACACTCCTTCAGCTCTTTATGTTATTTGTGTTTTAGCAGCATTCAGGATGATGGATACAAATTAGTGATTACAGACCTGATGTGTCTTCAGCCAAATTTCAGATGATGGGTAAATGTTATCCTTTTGATCCTGAAGCTTCTTTAGTGAGCGTTTTACTTGTTTCAATCCACTGGCTCGGTGATTTTAAAATGGAAAGACCTCTGCAAGTAATTTGGCTCTGGGTTTAAACCTTGTGAACAATGAACAATTAAGTGTCAACCTAAGACTGCTTGTAAAATTCACAACTTGCAGTTTGCCTTGTATGATATTGTCACCGGGTCTATTTCATGCAGGAAGTAGTTGTTCCAGAAGTTCTTCTCATGCTCTGATGCAACTATAATCATAAAATGAAACAGCTTTGTGCACAACTTGGGCTTGCATACAAATGTAAAGTTGCAGAGGAGCAGTTGAGTGAGAGAGGGTGTAGAGACAGGGCAGATCACAGGATCAGGGAATAACAATCTAGAGAAATTGACAGAGACAGTAAGAGACAGCTGGGTTGAAGTCAGTCTACTGGCTGAGGCTGCAGTTGCTGTGGCAGTAAGCTCTGTTCATCTGGATGGCAGTCGACACCAAAAAGTTCTCTGTGCCTTGAGGAGATAAGCCGCAGGTCGGAAATTGTTTGATGGAGAGAGGTTGGGAGACTTTGCCAACAAGAAGTTAACATTATTTCTATTTCCTGTTCAAAATTCAATGTCAATTTATTTTGTGGAATCATTTATTTTCACAATCAACACAATCAACACCTGTACAGTGTATCTGGAGCTGAATTGTTTTTATAATCAGGAGGTTCCCTCCTCTACAAATAAACAGGACTGGTAATCAAAATGAAAAAAAAAAGTCGAAAAAAAGCAGAGACATGTTAAAAATTCAGGTTCTCTTCAATTCTGTTTGGTCAACTTAGGAATTCAGGACAGACTGCGAGCTGAGCTGCTAATGGTTTGTTTTCTAGGTAAGTCTTCTCAGAAGTATTTAACCTTAAACTGAGTTATCAACAGAAGTCTCTTCAAAACAAAAATTAAGTCGAGTAAAATACCCCCCCCCCCCAAAAAAAAGGGTTCTGTCTTAAAAACTAACCTACGTACAACTTTTTCTTGAAAGTTTTGGGGAGCTATGATCTAAGCCTCTGCATACTTTGGCTCACTCCTAATTTATGCAGGGAGCATTTGATAAACCTACATCAATCATAATTCTCTTACGAACTGGAAAAAAGGTTTGTTGTGTGAAGCGAGGCAGTTAAAAAAAAAAGTGTCTCTTGCTCTTCTGCAGCTGGTCTGACTGAAAAACTGAAAGAAAAAAATAGTTTCTGACAACAGGGAGAGTCTGAACTCCAACAGATTATCATCGTCCATGAGAACTAAATGAAAACACTTGAATGGTGAAGAGTAGGTGGGACACAGTCACGTGCTGACACCGTGGCTGTTTAACAAGAGGAAAAAAGTTAAATGCAAAAAATTCCGTATGCAAATGCCCTGAAAGAAGAAGCTCATGCTTTCTCTCTAACAAAGAAGAGAGCAGTGTTTTGGAGTATTAATCCAGCTTCAGATAAACAGTAGTAATGAGGCAGCCTCATTGTCTAAGCTGCCTCCCTCCCTCTCTCTCTGTATGTGGCTGGGAGAACACAGTGTGTGCTGTGTTGCCAGGATGCAGCTCTAACTCTTGTGGTTTTGTTGGCTGAGATTCTTGCAGGCCTGTGTGTCGTGCTCTTGTCCTTCCTCCATCAGCCCATGTCAGCAAAGATGAGAATTACAGGCAGTTGGAGGAGCAAGAGCTGTTATTGTATGACCCACTAGGAGTGTGGAGATAGATAGGGTGGTGCTGGCTGTTTTGTGAAAGTCATAAGGATCATTGTTGATGGTAGTGTGTTCTCTTCTTATCGTAGAGCTGCAGGTAACTCAGAGGGGATGTCAAGGATACAGAGGCAGAGCTTTTGTTGTAAAAAATGTCTTTGTCCGTCTTCTGATGCTCATAAAACCTGAAGGTAGAATATAAAAGCAAAGTGGGTAGATGCTCAACGATGGCAGGCAGATATTTTCACCTCTTTACAGTGGTGTGGGATCAAAATGTGGTAAAGAATGTAATGCAAATTGACTGAGAGGAACTGAAAAAGTCAGGTGGTTTCTTAGCTAGGAAGCAGTCACTTGCAGTATCTCCCACTTTAAGATGTCTTGACATAAAGTTGAACATTCAGCATGGGATTCGTCTTGATTTACTTATTTTAGATGATTGATATGAATGTATACAATTTATAATTCTGGTACAAATATAGTGGCCCTGAAGGGCAAAACATAACAAAAAAAGAAGCACGACCACATGATTATATCAATCCTTTCTTCCATTCCCTCCAACTCAGTTTAAAATGTGTGCAGGGACTCAGCTGAGTAATAGTTATAGAAACAGGGAATGATGTCGAGCTGTCAGGTTCTGTCCAATCAGAAACAAGAGGTTTTGTCCCGACGTTTTCAGTTTTAAGACATGATGTTGTTTTTTGGGAAATGTGTTTTCTGTAATGTTGTCCTGTTTCTTGTAGTTGTGTTTTGCCCTCAGGGCCACCATACAAATGTGTCCACTAGCCACTACTTTACAAAACAGTTTCCAACAGGAGTCACTTCACTGTGATCTTGTGATTATTGTATGATCTCAAGACTCCAACCCACCAATCTCCAACAAAGATGACCCATTACACAGGGAGAGAGAACAATGTGATAAATACAAAAGTCAAAAGGCTATGTTTTATTTTTGTCTCTGGAGCCTGTTATTTGTGGAAAAATCCTGCCCTTTCTGTCCGAGATAATATATCTGTGTATGAAATCCGTTCATTGGGAAAAAAATACTGGAGCAAGCAGCCCTACCATTAAAGAGTGATCACCAGGGGCTTTTTTTGTTTTCTTCCTGTTGTTGATAGTTTTTATCAGATTGTTGGTAACACAAAAGGAATCAGACGCACTGTGAGATGATGAGTGTCTCTAATTCAAACTGGTCAAAATGGAGCTCCACATGTATGAAATGTCCAAATTGTCTATTAAACAACAAGAGGTTCTGTTTGTTATCTGAAAAGCAGATTGCAAAACTCCATGCTTTGTAGTACCAGATGGCTTAGTGAACTGTAACTTGTTTGTAATGCAGATAAAACTGAACTCATGTTCTTTACATCTCAAGAGCAGTGAAAACTTAATCGTTTGGGAGAATTGTCACAACAGACGGTCTTGAAATTGGGGTTGGTGTCTACTTTTAAATACTGTGGGTTTTTTCTTGATGATGGTTTATCTTTTAAGGAGCATATTCAGTATATTTACTGAGATTTTACAATAAAAAAAATCCCAAATTGAAAATTTGAGTACACATCGGCTCATTCATTATCTGTATCTATAAAGCAATATTGAAAAAATTCCAGACTACCTTTAGTCACTTTTAATCCTTCATTTTTAGACATTTTACAATTTATTGTTCCCAAAGTCTGAAGAAATATACAAACCATGATTATTTCAATAAATGAAAGAAAAATGTATCAGCAACACTTCAGAGTATATACTAATATCAAATAAACCTTAGCACTGGTGACTAAACTGTTGCAAAGAGTTGTAACCCCTTCATCACAAATCTTGTCTATGCACAGAGACTTTCCTCCACCTTCTCCTCATTCATCTCACCCTTCATCCCTAAAGTGAACTGAGTTTCTGCAGGACAGGGACTCCGAGAAGGAACTGGGTGGAGGGGAGATCTCTGAACTTGTATCTTACAAAAATGTATTAGAAATATTTGTAGACATGATTTGTTAAGTTCTATATAAATGCATATGTGAGCTCAACTGTGTTTTGTACCTGAGTGCGACAAGACAAGACAAGACGTTACTACAGCTGAGGAAGGGCTGTTTTTACGAACAGGAGACTGCAGCACATCGGAAAACAGCATTCCCTCAATTCACACTGTGTTGAGGTAAATGTCACAATGGACATGATTCCTCCATTCCTGTGTCGGTATGCTTTATACTGAGGTTAGGCCTAACTTTAGATCGTTTGTTGAGGTCCGTCATAATCCACTCTTTTGGACTTTGTTGACGTGCTGCTTCACATGTGATGTAATGTGAGGTAAAACTTTCTGTGGACTGCTAAAATCTTACTGAGGTGTAATCTTAAAAGATTTATAAACTGAAATGCACGTTGCTTAACGAATCAACAAGTCTGATACATTTTGGAACCAATTCCCAAGACTAGTGTTGATACCAGATAGTATTTCAATTAACAACAACAACAAACCATCATAATAAGCTGAGCCAGGCCTGGAGTCAACAGGTCAGAAGTTTTTCAGAGGCCAATAAAGACAACACGGAGGAGGATTGGCTTATCGTGGAGGTGGAAAACTGTTGATTCAGTAATGACTACAAGAAATCCTCGTCTCACGACTCCAGCTGTCTGGCAGTCCTGTTCCAAGCTGTATTCTAAAAAAGGCAGCCGGTGGGTGTTGACGGAGATGGGAGTAGACAGTGGTAGAGGGAAACACAGAGATGTCTTACAAGAAACCGTGAAAAAGTGTTATCTGAAATTATGTCAAACAGTGTCGAATAAATCCACCATGGCCAAAGATTGAAATCGAGTTTTTTGCTTAATTTTGTGTCTGCAATGGAAGTGTGCTGAATAAAGTAATGTTTTTTTTTAACTCTGGCATCATCTAGTAGTATCTTGCCAAACTCTCGGTAAACCCACTGCGTGGTAATGGACCTGCAGGCTTGATGGTGGAGAGGGATTTTGACAGGGGTCTGTCTTGTCTGTCTGTCTGTCTGTCTGTCTGTCTGTCGCTCTCTATCTATCTATCTATCTATCTATCTATCTATCTATCTATCTATCTATCTATCTATCTATCTATCTATCTATCTATCTAAGCACCCACATATTGATGGTTGGAGATTTTCTGCACAAAGTGTCTAACACTAAGCTGACATGAGCAAATTCTCTCAACATGTGACTTATGTATAAATAAGTGTGTTAAGCAGCATACAGAGGGCATCTTGGAGGATAATCACAGAAAAACTACACTGAATGACAGTTCTTCTCTTCCATGTGTCTAACAACACATGATAAAATAAACTAGGTTGTGGTGTTGAAGAGTTGTAATATTGTCCACTGTACACCAGAGGCAGTGCAGGCTTGTATTTGACTGCAGTCCACAGCTGATGCTTCCCCTGAAGGACTTTGTGACTGCCTTTGAGCTGAACAAGGAAACATGGCTTCTCATGTGGTGACGCGGTAGTGCTTTTGAGCCTTTTATGTTCCCTAAAACAAATAGAGTCAAATAAGGATTGAAAGCAAGGAGGAGATAGCATGAGTGTCTAACAATCAGAAAAGTGATCTTTTTAAGACTTGATTGTTTGTATTTTCCTTCCTAGAGTGGCACTGCCATTGGAATTTTGAATGCCACCCTTCTGATTACCTGAGTTTTCCGTTGTAGTCACAGTCCTGATGATTTATATTTGGGTTAGAGGTGAAATCGGTCCTCTATATGCAAAGAACGCTCCTTTATTATTTAGTTGACCTTAAATGGAACCTTATTTATAAAATGAACTTCATGCTGCATTGAAGGAGATTTAAAATATGAAAACTGAGACCATAAAAATCACAGAAATGTTAAATGTCTATCTATCTATCTATCTATCTATCTATCTATCTATCTATCTATCTATCCTATCTATCTATCTATCTATACTATCTATCTATCTATCTATCTATGCATATTGTGGAGTGGGGTAGAAGATATTGGGAATAGGAGCATGTGCAGCAATGTCAGGTAGGTTGGCTTAAAGAATTGGACAGAAATAAGTGGCTAACAAATGTGTTCCAAGCATTATGTCCAATTGATTTGTCATCTATCTGGGGTTCGGAAATGAGAGCACACAGACCCAGGATCCAGCAAGAGGCAGCCCCCGTTGGTGCTAATATGTTACCTGCACTCTTCAGCAATAGAAAAGAGAGAAGCAAAGCAGCCTGAGAAAAGAAAGGAGTGTATGGAATGCAAAGTTTCACTCTAACAGAGTAATGAAGACTTGCTGCAGAACATTAAACTTTAAAATATGCTGCTTATCCAGTGACTACCTTGACATACAAAGAAACAAAGACATTTTTCTGACAGTGAAGCCAAGCAGGTAATGGTAATGAACGTTGTGATGAAGAGCTGCAGTGGTTAATAGACAAGAGATCTGTAATAGTGAAGGTAGCTTCTCAGGTATGACAGGCAGTGGCGTTCTGTGGAGGGGCCAACAGGGGCCAGGGCCCCTGTAAAACTGAACCTGGACCCCCCGTGGACCCCCCTCCCACCAAACAAATATTCTAAAATAAACAAAGCTTCGGTATCGGGCTGATGTTTCCAGGCGGAACACATGCGTGTGGCACTTGGTTCCAGTCCCTTAGGGCCTGATCTACTAAGATCCCAAATAACGAGCGCTAATTTGCGTGTGCAAATAATAATTTTGCACGTGCTATTTCTGGGCGTGTTGCGGGTGATGTACTAAGACTGCGTGCGCAAATGATAACGAGTGCAAAAGTGGTGCGGACCGCCCTATTTTCATGAGGATTTTGCGTGTGCTATCGGCTGTCACCATGTAGAGTTTGAGAGAGCAGAGTGGTCTTAAGCGATAAATAAAGTTTGAAGACATGGAGTTGGAGGTTTTAGTGGGGAGGGAAATAAACACATCGGTGAACTCCAGCAGAGACATCTCAGCGTTAGAAACGCGATTTGGGAGGCCATCTGTGAAAAGGTGAATGATGTGAGAAAAAACAGAAGATCTGCCGATGAAATAAACGCATCTACTCTACTCCAAAACGCAATCAGTGTTTGATGGAGTTTAGAGAGCGATTTGATGAGGCTTAGTCTGCCACTCTTGCTCTAGAAAAGTTAGGCGTCACTTGGATGAAGACAGTCGCCCCACTGTCCACAGGGAGCAAACTTTCGGGGTGAACGTTTTTTAATGCCTGATATCATCATCCAGCAACTGTCCCAAAGATTCACCAGCTTAAATGGAACTGGGAACATGTTGAGTCAATTCGCCCCAACACACTGCTGCAAGCACGAGATGAGGAGTTACGCAGAGCTGCCTGGCGCAGCTCAGTGAGCGCTCATTCACGTTAAAACTAACTAAAAACCCCTTGATGAGCACGATGGGACAGAATAGACTGAGTGGACATGTCATGTTGTTATTTATTGAGAATGACAGATCAAAGAAAATTGACATACAGTGCATCGTTGACAAGTCCGCGGAGCTTAAGGCTCGTCCAAACAGTGGTGAGTAGGCTGAGTACTTCATATTGATTTTTTGTTTGTATGTGAACATGTGGGCCGCTGTGCCAATTTGACTAAACTGTATAGCTGTTGATACAGTGACCTACTGTGCTCTTATTATATGAAACAGTTAAAGTGGGTGTCAGAATGATGCGGTCGCTATCCGTGGTGCTGAACTGCTTTGAATTTGTGTTGTTTTATTATTATTATTATTATTATTTTGTTATCTTGGTTTGATTGACTAAAACATTTAGTAATGCTTGTAAGCCCAGCTTTTGCGGGCATGTTGTAAAGCGATGTTATGATGAGCTTTACAGTGACCGCAGCCATGTGTGCATAACGCTGTGCCAGTTTGCACCTGCCTTTCAAACGTGCTAAATATAGACACAAATACAGCGCACTATCTGCTTCAGGTTTGATAGATCACATTGCGTGTGTTAAATGATTACATTTGCATCTCCTCCTCCCAGTATTTTGCGCGTTCTGATGATCTACATGTATTCTGCATATTCATGAAGGCAAACACGCTAAATGATTTGCGAGTGCTATTTTGCTCATTTGACAGACGCAATCCTCGGTGCTCCCGGTTAGTAGGTCAGCTTTGCGCGCGCTATCAAGTTTGCACGTGTTTTTATACACGCAAACCTTTAGTAGATCGGGCCCTTAGAGCGCTAAGGAACTCATGTTGAGTATAAACAGCCAAACAGCTGTTGTCGGTCTGCATTTTGATATAGTACACAGTAGTCTATATGTCTAGTATATAGGGCTGCACTGATTTGTTCTCAGCCGGTCCTCACCCATCTCAGTCTCTTTTGTCAGAGTTGAATGTTCCCCTCTGTCCCCCCACTGAAGTGCTAGGACAGTAATAAAGGGTACATGGGAATGTGTAATACGCTCTTAAATGATGTGAAGTCAAGAATTAGCTGATGATCTGTTTTTCTGACTAAAAGAAGATGTGTTCAGTAGGGGAGACATCCAATAGAAAAACACCTAAAGGAGTTAAGAAAACAGGAGCCAGACAACTAAGCTGGAAACTGATGAACTCGATCAGAAGTCATCATCAATAAAATGTACATGATTTATAAAGAGATGTTTGATAGTGAACTTAAATTAAATACTAAATGTGATGAAAAAGCAGAATGTGCTGGTTGAGAACACATTTCTGTAAAAGGGTCGATAAAGCTGGAAAGCTATTGGCACAACAGTTAAAACAACAGACCACCGATATTATAATTTTGGCAATAAAAGAGAAGGAAGTGTTAGCTTCATCATCTGAGGACATAAATGAAGTCTCAACAGTTTTATGAAGACTTATAATGTTGTTCATCACATAAATGTTTTATTAGTTCAATAGCCTGGATTACAAAGTCTCCCCACACCCACTATTGAAATGTGTACAAACAGATGACCTTTTCCTGCTGCCAGCTAAAGACCCAACACAGTCAATAGTAATTTGGTGGAGCTGGAGGAAAAATAAAGCTTCTTTTGTTAGTCTTAGCAGGCTTTATCGGTCCGATTCCAATCACAGTCACTGAACATGAGCAGACATCCCTCGCCAAGTCCACTGCCTTCATCAAACATATCATTCTGCTGCTTTCCTTGTGGTGAAAGGACATTTTCAATTGTTGGCCTAAAATGATCAGTCCATAATTACACATCTGTTCTTATTGTAGTGTGACCAACTTTTTAATTGCAACCATAAGGCTGCAGAATTTACATCCAGAATGAGATTTAGGTAAACATTCATCTGTCACTTTAGTGTTTGAGATACAGTTTAGTTTTTGTTTTGTCTTTTTGGTATTCAGACAAACCCCTCACTGCTTTTGAGACTCCACAAGTAATTTGACAAATTCAGTTAGTATCTCTTCAGAGTATCACCAGGGAGTGAACCTCTCTACCAGGGAGTTCCCCTCTCTACTCTGACCTTTGACCTCCTGTGGCCTCAGACACAGCCAAAGCTTTCCCTTTGCTACAGCCGCTGAATTAGCACACAGCGACCTTGTCTCCAATGAATAGTTGGGGACCATCTGTCATCAGTACATGGCGAGAATAATAAAGTTATGTACATAAGTAGCATTCATTTGATTTGATTTGGGACAGAGTAGATATTTTTTAAGAATCAGTTATGTATTATGAAACAGCAGAAGGGCATTTTTTTCCACATGAAGTATCCTTTTGAAAGCTGTTTTTGAAGTCTGAAGTTTGCAACAAGTCTTTTCATACTTGCCAGTGAATATTTCTTTAAGGAAAATTTTGACGATACATTTTTGTTAACAATTATTTTTTCAATGCTGAAGGAAGACGATGACCAATTAAAATATATTACTGATAATAAAAACTCAGCTGAAAATATTTTTTGTTTTCATTAAAGAGACAATGACGAGACTAAGATGTCCATTGGTTGACATCAAAATCAATATTTTGATTGTGCGTCTGACCTGTCAAAATACAAGTAATGCATTCCTGTGACAGGTGGGGTAGCACAGTGTTAACTTGGTCACTTGCCTCCAGGAAATGTGCTGTGTGTGCAAGTTTAGTTGCCAGCTGTCTCATTTTCATTGATTTTTCCCCCCAAAGCCACAACTAGCTACTGGATGATGTCCAGCTACCATTAATAACTTTGTGTAAAAAACCTTGATTTGTCCTAGTTTGCGGATATGTGAGAGAGCATATTTAGAAAGGTGTTTCATAGTTTTGATATACTCTTAATCACCAAAGATGATTGATGTACCTGTTACTGCAGGTACATTAAGATACCATTGTAAGAATGTAACAGAGAGCACTTTAATTAAAGTCAATAAATGAAATATAGCCATATGTAGATACAGAAAGAGTGTTATTTTTCTTGACCTTGGAGTAACTTTCATCTGTGTGCAATGCTTTTCCGTACTCTATTAGATCAGCAGGGACAGTTCAGCAGCTTACATGGTAAATGGACTTGCAAAGGCTGCCATAGTAATGGACCATCAGTTGATGGAGAGACACACTGACTTACATGTTGTTGTTGACTTAATCTAGAGTAAAACTATGAAGGGCATAAAAGAGTGATACACAACTATTAGTAATCTCTGCATGTTCCTTGATAAATGGGCAAGTACACTACCAATACCATTCATTATAATTGCAAAAGGCAATATAATCTCACAATTTTACCAAATCATGCCGCACTACCGACAGATTGAGTGTGTGACGTCTTATTTCCTGTGCACCTCTAACTTTCTAAGTGCTTCATTCAGAACAGCTAACATGGGAGGGTTATGTTGGGAGGATGAAAGGACCATGGTCAATGAAAATGAAAATAGATAACAGTGGAAATGATATTAAGGTGCAGACAGTATTCGAGATAAGTAAATGATTAAGTAAACGGTTAACGTGCAAAAAGCAACTGAGGTAGAGTCCTTGTATGTAGTGTGTGTGTGTGTGTGTGTGTGTGTGTGTGTGTGTGTGTGTGTGTGTGTGTGTGTGTGTGTGTGTTACAGTCCAGGGGGCAGAGGGGGGAGGTAGTGAGTGGAGTTCAGCATCCTGACAGCCTGGTGGAAAAAGCTGTTCAACAGTCTGGTGGAGTGGCCCGGAGGCTCCGGTACCTTTTCCCTGAAGGCAGGAGACTGAAGAGGGAGTGGTAGGGGTGTGAGGTGTCACCAGCGATGCTGATGGCTCTGCTGGTGAGGCGGGTTTGGAAAATGTCTGTGAGGGGGGGCAGAGGAGCACCGATGATCCTGCTGGCTGTGTTCACTATGCGCTGCAGAGTCTTTTGGTAGGAGGCAGTGCAGCCACCAAACCACACAGCGACGCAGCCAGTGAGGACACTCTCGATAGTACCTCTGTAAAAGGAGAACATGATGGGGGGTGGGACTTGTGCTTTCTTCAGTTTGCGGAGGAAGTAGAGCTGTTTTTGAGCCTTCTTGGCCAGCAATGCAGTATTGTTTGTCCAGGAGAGGTCATCAGAGATGTGCAGTCCCAGGAACTTGGTACTGCTCACCCTCTCCACAGCAGCGCTGTTGATGGTCAGTGGGAGGTGCTGCTGTTGGCCTTTCCTGAAGTCCACGACAATCTCTTTGGTTTTCACCACGTTGAGGAAGAGGTTGTTGTCGCTGCACCACTGGACCAGTTGGCTTGTTTCTTTTCTGTAGTTGGCCTCATCGTTGTTGGTAATGACCACTGTAGTGTCGTCCGCAAATTTGATGATGTGGTTGGTGCTGTAGGTGGGCACACAGTTGTGGGTCAGTAGGGTAAAGAGCAGCGGGCTGAGCACACATCCTTGAGGGGCCCCTGTGCTCAGTGAGATGGTTTTGGAGGAGTTGCTGCCGACTCTCACAGTTTGTGGCCTCCCTGTGAGAAAGTCCAGCACCCGGTTGCACAGGGAGGTGTTGAGTCCCAAGTGGCCGAGTTTCTGGATCAGCTGTTGGGGGATGATTGTGTTAAATTCTGAACTAAAATCTAGGAACAGCATTCTCACGTAGGAGTTCTTAGAGTCCAGATGGGTGAGGGCTGGATGAAGAGCAGCGGAAATGGCGTCCTCGACGGATCTGTTTGACCTAAATGCAAACTGAAACAGGTCATGGGAGAGAGGGAGGATGGATTTGATGTTGTGCATGACCAGCCGCTCAAAGCACTTCATGATGATGGAGGTTAGTGCTACGGGCCGATAGTCATTGTGGCTGGATGGGTGGGGGTTCTTTGGGACCGGAATTATGGTAGCTGCTTTGAAGCACGTGGGGACAACAGCTTGGCTGAGGGAGGTGTTAAAGATGTTGGTGAGGACATCCGTGAGCTCCTCGGCACAGTCCCTCAGAACGCGGCCAGGTATGTTGTCTGGTCCAGCTGCCTTGCATGGGTTAATCCTCGAGAGGGTCTTCCTCACGCTGGCTGGAGCCAGATACACGACTTGTTCACCAGGGGGAGGTGTGGCTTTCTTTGTCATTGTGTTGTTGTGTGTGTCAAAGCGGCCAAATAAGTTGTTGAGGCTGTTTAGCAGTGCTGTGTCGCTTTCACAGGTCTGTGGTGCTGGTTTGTAGTCTGTGAGGTTGGGACGCCGTGCCAGAGAGACTGTGTATCCCTGGTGTCGCTGAAGTGGCCAGATAGTTTCTTGCTATACTGCCTTTTTGCTTCTCTGATGCAACGGGACAGGTTAGCTCTGGCTGTTGCTAGCTCCTCAGGGTCACCAGCCCTAAAGGCTGCATCCCGAGCCCTCAGGAGTCTGTGAACCTCTGCTGTCAGCTATGGCTTCTGGTTAGCACAACATATCTGATTGACCTCTAGTCAAAATAACCCAATTCTGTTACTGACTGCACCCCCTGCCCCATCCCCCAAGATCCCCATCTTTTATAATGGCAGACTCAATGCTTGAGGGGTTTCATTAAGTCCGATTTTGGACTTAATAAAACCAGTGTGAGCCTCTGGTCTGTTTTACCTTCCCCTGCTGACAATGAATAAATTCCAGAGAGCATGCATTTTATTTATGAGACTAAAAGGTTCAAAGTTGTACTTTGTCAAAGTTAATGACAAGATTCCTCTGCATTTCTTCGCATCACTGCACTGTATCTATTAACTCCCCCCCGCCAGCATTTATTAATCCTAGCTCGAGATATGTAACTTGACTTTAAATTTTTACTTTTACACAAGAGTAAATGACAAAAGGAAAGTTATAAATAGTACTTACATTTGAATTTTTCTCCTGCAACCAACGTGCGGGATTGATCTTTAAAAAAATCAGTTTGGGTTTTCAAACTAACAACAATATCAGATTGGGTCAGTGAGTCACATGGTATTCGTAGTACAAATCAAGAGAGGATGTTCAATCATGTATGCTTCTGTTCCTACTGTGTACTTCAATGAAAATACCAGATTAGAAGTCCAAAGTCCATTAGTGATGCAAACCAAAGGGAGCTATTATACTCCAAGAACATATACATATATAAACACGTATGTACATTGATTACATGTTGAGGAGACACTGTTTCAAGATGAATTTTCCATTTCCCCCAATAATGAGTACATTTGTCCAGACGGTGATTCAGGGATGAAGTTCACTTACACTTACAATCCATTCCCTCTCTATTATTTCAATGTGATACTTGTCACAAGCATTCATTGTGGTTGAGATATTCCCAAGATGTTAAAACCCACTTGCTCCAATATTGTCAAACATCTTTGCTTACCTGTCTGAAGTTGTTTGATTTTCAGAGTGATGAAAAATCGAATCATATCTTTCCACATAAATTCCCTCCAATGACGAGAACTGAAAGGATTCATTTGAGTTTTACAATTTCTTGTCAGTCTTCAGGAATGTTTAATTTGGCTTCTTTTTCCCATTTAGATTTGATATAAAGTGTGGAAATCCCATTGTGTGACTATAACATGATTAGACTAGTAATCAAAAGGCTTGGATTTATATACTACCTGTAGATGAAGCTGTTAATTATGTCTGTGTTGCATTCTTCTGTTGTTTTGATATTACTATTTAAGCAGGCTCTAGCCTGTAGGTATCTCAAATCTTTCTTTTTAAGTTATAGTTTTCTGTAAGCTTTTGAAAGATATTTTATCCCCCTTTATAACACAGAATGCTGTAATGCAGAGAAAAAATGTATATATCGCCCACCCATCTGGGCAGTTTTCAAGTCATTATTATGCACACTCACAATATACATTTAATTAGATTATCTGATTTGACATTCACCCAAGCAAAATCTTTGAGGATATTTTCATCTGACATTGTATTTTTTCTTTCTGCAGTGAGTATAGATTTCTGTCCAAGTAATTTCTGGAGGGGTGTATCAAATAGGCTTTATCTAATTTTTTCGATTTAGCATTGCAATGTGGGTTGCACTGATAAATCAAATATCGAAGTTGTGCTGATTTGTAATAGTTCTCAATTTTTGGCAGAGATAATCCCATTTTTTCTTTAGGGTATTTTATCTTACCCAAGGTAATATGTAAGATATCTACTGAATTGAATCATAAAGTTGTATAAAACTATTATCAGACACTACGGAAACGTGCTAAGTTCTAAGTTTTTATGAACAGACAGTATCAGATAGTGTTGCCTAGCTCTGCCTCTGATTGGTTCAGCTTGAGAGAAGGATAACTCTCAGTCATTTAGTCATCCTAATCATCTGTGTGATGACTCTGCTTGTGTCTTTTTACTGCTTCTCTTTTTTGTGATGTTGCCTTGACAGTGCCTAAAGAAGACATGTGAAATCCAACTGATGCTTGATCAATAATGTGCAGATCTTTTTTTTACTTTTTATTCCTGCCTTCAGTTTGATTTCGATCCAGCAGTTGTAAATATATTTTTTCGGATATGTGTTACCTTCCCCTCGATTTGTCTTTGGCAACCACTTTTTTCCAGCGCTTTGTTTAGGACTAGGAGATTTGTTATAGGCCTGTTGTTGGCAAGTACTTCTGGATCTAAGGTGTTTTTTAAGCCAGAGTCTGATTACGTAGTTTTTTAGGCTGATGGATCGTGCCCTGCCGAAAGGGAGTGAATAATGACTGAGTTGATAGTGGACTCCTGGCAGAGAGGCTTGAAGTGACTGGGGATGTGTGAAGAGGGTCCAGGGCACATGAGGTGGGTTTCATGTTAAAAATGTTTCCCCAACTTCATGCTGTGTGATTTCAGTGAAGTGGCAGAAAGATGGTCTCTATTTTTGCTCTGGAAGAGGCAGTAAAATGATTGTGCTGCTCATCTGTAGCATTTGTGTGTGGAGGAGTTTGGGGTTTCAGGGATGCTGAATGATGAAGAAGAGCTGCTTTGAGCTGTCTATTGATGATTGTGGAGTAAAACTGCAATATAGCATCTCTGAGGGACTTAGATTAAGCCTTATGATGTTCACAGTAGGTCAGTCCATGGATAGTGAGTCCTGTAGCTTTGACAGTTGTGTTGGCTCCTAGTGGATGTGGATGTGGGAGAAGATCAATGACATGTCTAAGTTGGTCAGGCCAGCCGAAGTAGCACAATAGCCACTGGCTGTTGCCAGCTAACAGCTAGACTCTGACGGAGTTCTGATTTGATCTCTCTTACTCTCATTGACCTTCTTGATCTAATCTTCCAGCTCATAGACAGTTTAGAGTACTTTGAGCCTCTGGATAACACTAGGCCTAAGTGATATTAGTGAAATGGGATTACTGGTGTTTGGGAACTGGCCCTGCATGCCCTCATCCACAACCAGCCGTCAGTCAGTCCCTGCAGGGAGGAGGCCTAAAACACCCCGCACTATGGCCGACAAGGTCAGACGGCATGCAAAAGCCTGAATGATCTTCATCAGGAGAAAAGAGCTGCAAATGAAGAAACGGTGCATCTTTAAAAACACATGCAAAGGTCCAAAGAAAACATGCTGGAAAAAAGCTGAAAAAGCGGCATTGACACCAAGCACGCTGCACTTACACAAACAATGCAAAGCAAAAAAACACAAATTCATGAAACGTGCAAAAGAAAAACGCACTTCAAATTAGGCTTGGAAACAAAAGTGCTCCTGGCCTTTGGGGTAGTTAGGTGACACAGTTTTGTTGTTGACTGTAGAGAGAAGAAGAAGAAGAATAAATCATCATTGAATTTCTGTGTAATTGATCCGTAACAAGAGATCAGAGTGTGTCTGTCAAACACATTTAAACATGAAAAAAAAAATCTTCACAGCTTTCACTGTTTTATTTTTGGTCAGCTACAGATTTTAGTTAACTGCTATTAGCCACCCGGTATCAGGCTGAGTACAGGGGTGTGTTGGTTTTACGTGGTTTAAGCTGCTGTGAAGGCCCGGTACTGGACTGTTGTTGGGGCTGTTCTTAAAGAACCATTAGTTTTGCAGGCAGGTGGAGGAGTTCACTTCTGTTGATGATTGATATAGTATACTCTGCCTTTGTCTTTAACCTCTAGTCATGTCACCAACGTTAGAAGCCCTTGTAGCTTTGTACATATACCTTACTGGTACCTCAGGTTTGGAAGTCATATGGACTGTCTTCATATCAAATGTAGATGTGGATCACAGAATGGAAGATTGTGACTAATGATAAGCAGACATCAGACCATGAGAGCTTTGAGCTGCTGGTCATGAGCATAAAGTTTAGCAAGTACCAGTGTTTGCAGAGCACTGTTATAGCAGATAATACTGAAACACCCTGTCCATAAGAATTGAAATATTTCAGAAAAAAGTATAGAGCTTAGAAAGCTTTCTACAGATTTTCAAGAGAACATCCAAAGAGCTGCTCCCTAACTGTCACTACCAAGTGATTTTCTAGGCAGTGAAAAACTCATGTCCCTGGAGATCTCAAACTCATACAGTATCTTTGATTTATTGTTTGGAAATGCTGAATCTAAAACAGTGAGACAAAGTCTCTGAACCAGGAATGTTGACAGATCTTTCCCAGAACACAGTGAGAGGATCACAAATAGTGAGACACCCAGTTCCAGCCACAGTTTGATTTTAAAGTTGAACACAGTTCAAGTTTATTGTATCACAATAGACAAATTGTCAAAAAGCTGATGTAGCACTCACTGACACAAACTTTGGCTACAGTCAGCATTCAGATCAGTCAGCTGCAGGTAAAATGTTGAGGAGTAGAGCAGGGATGAGAAGTTTTGAAGGCTGGCAGTGTGTCTGTAGATTAGTCTGCCGTGGGTTAGCACCACACCGTCAGAGGATTTTCTCCACTGCCAAAACTGGAATTACACACATGATGGGTGAGCTACTGAGGACAGCTGGAAAGAGAGAGAGAGAGTGACAGGGAGATAAGAACCTGTAGCAAAACACAAACAACACAACAACAACACAAACAGAGTCCAGGAGGCCACCTGTCAATCGATGATGAGTCATGAATAAGAAAAGCTTATATGTCACATAGCTCATATTAACTGACAGTTCTGTGTGTGTGTATGTGTGTGTGTGTGTTTTACACAAGCCTGCGTGTGTGTGTGTGTGTGTGTGTGTGTGTGTGTGTGTGTGTGTGTGTGTGTGCGTGTGTGTGTGTGTGTTTTCCTTGAGTGTTGAGAGTGGTTACATCATTATCAACTTTTCAAAGATGAAGAAATACCTTGCGCGGGCAGCGAAGAAAATAACAGCAATAGACTAGCTCTGGATACAAAATGATATACATATAGTTATTTGAATAGTATGAACACAGGAGTGCTGTTGTTCTGGTTTTCTGCACGGCTGTAATTTGGTCATGGGCACAAGGCAACGGGCAATGTGGTAGAAAGAGGATCGAATCGTGTTAGGAAACTTTGCTCAGATGTTCCTCTTATTTTATAAATCATTCAGACCCTTATGAAAAAAAACACAGTGTGCTATAAAGTATTAAATAGTTTTTTGTCTTGATTATCCATGAACCTCTGTAACCTTCACCCTTCAAGCTTTCATGTTCCCACCATGTTCAGTTAGCTTGATTCAGCTGCAGTATGTCCTTGAAAATCACATTCATAGCACTGATAATATTTAAGATTCACTGCTGATTCATAATGTGCTTTTAATATTTGTCCAAAGTACACTTCACTGTATTTTATTATTCATTGCACATTTTTTCGTGATTTACTTGCTCCATTGTCTGAGGAAATGTGTTCATCTTGACCAGAAAGAAAAAATGATGGCAGGTGATTACACTGTGTCATGTGACCACACCGAGAATTGAAATTGCATCCATGTGGAGCCAATAACAGTAATGTGTCATTATGAGGAACAGCCCTCCAGGTGTCTGCTACATTTATTGTAGAAGAGGAAGCAGGGAGGAGAAACACCACTTCCCTTCTCGAGCCAACACCATCAGTCTTCGTTAACAGAGTTTATTAAACAGATTGAACAATCCATCATCACATCGCTATTCTGGCCTCTAAAGGAAATACACATGTGCCTCTTTTCATTTTTTATTCACTGGGTATGTGGGTTAGTTTTGATCTCTATGGACTAGTTCCACAGTAATACATTTATATATATTTTTTAAAGTAAAGACCAAACTTGGACAAAATGTGATAAATTATTTTTTTAATTTGCTCTCTGCTGTAGTATTCATTTTAGATTTCTCAGTGTGTTTTGTATTGGAATCAATCATTCCTTACTCTACAGTGTGGTTCCTCCTGTGAAAATATTTTATGCTGATATAGTGAACTTTTTGGCTAATAATTACAATGCACACAAAAAACTCCATTACCACCTTTCTTAGAACAAAGAGGACTGAACAGAATCAAAGTTGCTCAGAGATATTTAAAACTTTATTTCACAGTCAAATGAAACAAAATGTCCGTCTCTTTTTTGCATGCTCTGCTTCTTGTTGTAAGCACAGGTGACTTATTGTTGTTTGGAAAATGGTTGCCACTGTGTGAGCTGGGGACTTTTGTTCAGGTCTTTTCTTTTCCTGCAGATCAACACAATTGTATTGCACCACAAAACCGACAATAGACATTCATCTTCAAGGAACTAGTCAGACACCTGCCAAAGAGATGTTACTGAATGTTTGTGCTAGAAGGTTTACTGGTTAGGAAGAAAACTGATGTGTTTGATACTTTTGTCCACAGCTGTTTAGATTAAAGGCTCTAGGGCACAGAAAAACAAGACAGTATGAAAGTGTTAGGCAGTTGTCATTTGTTGAAAATCTAAATGGAGACGACAGACACTGAAACTGCTAAAGGGTGTACAGAACGTTTTTTGATGAAACCCTATGGAGAGGGTATGAGTCTCTTGGGCAGAGGAGAGCAGGAAACCAGTCAGAAATTGGATGGAGCAGTTCTGGTGTGTAAGTAAGGGTAAAAGCTGACTAGTCCAAGTGCAGAGATCCAAAGATAAGTGCTGATTCAGGAGGCAGGAGTGGAAGAGAGGCAGGAGTGGAGTGAGCTCAGCTGTAAGCAGAGGGGAAAGTTGTCAGTTAAAAAATGCAAACACAGAGAATAGATTTCCCAAAATATCTGGAACTAGACTGACTGTGAAACAGAGTCAACGACCTGGCAGAGTGAATGAGTTGAAGGCCTGTTTTTGTAGCAGAGCTGATTGCTGATGGAAAGCAGCTGCTCCAGACGGCTCCAGCACACCTGATCCCACTCCTGTAATCAAGCACAATACACACACATAGACACAGAGCCTGCTTTCAGATGAGGCAGAGTGCATGACAAAGTCCATCCCATGTACAAACTTGACCAGAAATGGAATTGTTTCAGTTGGAATATTTGCAAAAAGTATGGCAACCAAATAAACCCAAAAAGGCAAGTATTGCTATTTTTTCCTTTTTTCCACCCAGACTTTTTAAATTTTCTTCAGAGACATGCTGAATATGTTGATCAATTTGAATTAAATCTCAGTAGGACAGCTCCAGGGACCAGACAGAAAAAAAAATGAAATCATATGTTCCCACCATCTTCATTTAGCTTCATTCAGCTGCAGCTTGTCCTTGAAAATCACATTCAAATCCTGATAATGTTTAAGATTCACTGCTTATTCAGGAGACTGAAAAGTGCTTTTATATCTGTTAACACTGGACTGTAATTAAGTATTCATAGCATTTGTTCATGATGTACTCGCACCATTGTTAGAGCATTATATGACATGTTTCAGCTGGAGCACTTGTATATTGCAGTACAATGACAATACAGGCTTTCTATTCCACTCTATTCTATTCTATGATGACAAAAGAAGACAAAACTATTTATTCTTTTGAGTCATTATTTGGGAGTACACTACTCTCATTTTTAAGATATTGGGTTTTCAGCTCAGACAACCTTATTTTGAGTGGCAGTTATCTCTCCTTCTTTAAAGTTGAGTATGTCTGTGGTATTGCTGCACCATTGGCTCCATATTTTATCTCCTCTTAAAACATATTTAATCCACTGAGACTTATTCAAGGCCATTCATTATCCAAACAATCATGAGCCATGTATCTGGGACCCAGTCCCTCTCAGGAGACATTTTCTGCCCCAAATGGAAGTGGTAATATTATTTCATGTGCATCATTAAGACAGGTTGAACTCAAAGCAGTATAACTTAAGGTTAGTGTATACTAAAAGAGTGGTTGAGTGAGGTGGAGACAGTAAGCAGTTAGCATGCAGAGAATTGGGTGATGTCCTATGTCATGATCCTTAGTGCATTTGTTTGATTAGCGTGCAATTGTTGTGTGACTAATCAGCATGGTTTTATACGATTCGTTCAGACAGACAGAGAGACAGAGAGGTGCTGTTGAAAAAATAGAGAGAGGAGAGAGACACCGGCGGACGATGGAGAGAGAGATCAACAGATGATGAGAGGTAAACTGGATCTGAAAATGTTACTTTAGGTAAACACAGCATAACCATATGGTAACATAAATGCATCAAAGCTGTTGCCAACTCTAATTATTTATTGAATTATTTTAATGTGTTTATAATTCACATCAGGCTCTGTCCTATAGTTCTGCTTCTTTCTTCAGTGAAAAAAGATGCCTCTAAATATTTTATTTCTTACCCATATTGGTCTTTGCGTTAAAACAAGGGTAATAAATCTCAACATTCTGAACACTCTCTCTTTTATTGACACCACTACTTGTACTTTTATGTTCAATACTTCAGTACAATGGAAATCAGAAAAATACTTTTTATTTTGAGGTATAAAAATGATCAGACACTAAAGACTTTTACTCAAGTAATTTCATACAGCCTTCTTTCACTTTTACCAAAGTCATTCATCTGGTTCAGTATGTGTACTTTAATTGAAGTATGGCTTTCAGCTACTTCATACACCAGTGGGTATTACTGTGTATCAGCAGGGTTAGGACTCTGCAGCTCATTGTTCCTGGGCTGCAGGGGGTCTCTCTGCTAACAATGGGTCTTATTATTTATACATGAACCACTCATACCCATAGGCTCTGACTCAGAGTTGTCCGTCATTATATACGAGCATTACATGCTTCCTGAAGTATAACAACACTTTATTCTGACCAATAAATTACAGTCTAAAACACAAACTACAAAATCAAATCAGTAAATTTGTACAGAGGCTGCTGTGGTTTTTAAAAGTCTCTTAAGGGGCAATTCCCCCTGATGCAGAACCTAGAAGTTTCACTCAGGCTGCTTCCTGAGAACACCAAATCAATGTGAACACACACACTGGGGATTTCAGCCTCCACCATCTACTCCTTTATCATTTAAAACCTTTAAATAACACATCGCTCTGCTATTTGTCCTGCTGAGATTCTGTCAAACACACGGTGCAAGAATGGATGATCATTTCATTTTCCCAGCATGCCATGGGAGGACCTTTTGATTAATTGACTGGGACAATAGAAATACCTCTCCTGACGGGATACTACTCTGCTCTTACCACTGCTGTGAAACAAACCTTGACATGTGCACACTGGGGGAAAGGAGGGATTTTTTAAAATCTGAAAATAAACTTCTCAGCTTAAAGAAACAGAAACAAAAATGTCAGGGCAGGTTCCTTTTCCAACAAAAACAAATAGACCAAAAATTTAAAAAAGGAAAACAACAAAAAAAAATACAGACCTTTTTAACCCGTTCTCACGCTATACTCACGTTTTTTTTCCACCCGATTATCTCCCTATTTAAATAAATATTCAAATGTGTACCCTGTGTTCCTCATCCTCAATGTGGATAAAGCTGTAGACTATTCTTTACAGTAACTAAAGAAAAGCACCTAACATTTGTATTATTTTAATAGAAAGTTTTCAATGAAACCACAGCTGTGCTAGTGTGTGAACTACTGTGATAAATAGACAGTAGGGTATTTACAGGAGAATATTAGCATCTCATTAACAAGTTTATCAAATTGCAAACTATAAAAACACACTGCAGAGGAACACCTGCATTCTGGTTGCTTACTTGTAAAGGCCCACCCCTCAACCAATCAGGATGGCGGTTCAGAGAGTGGTTCTGATTGGTCAAAGCTGATGGGAGCAGTGGGGATTTTTAGACTGCTGAATAAAGAGGCATCGTGCAGTTATCCCAGACTAATTCAATTGCTAATAGCTGTGTATAGGTATTATATCTTTTTACCAAATGCAACAAAACAAAGTTATTGTTTTTTACCCTAATCTTACCAATTGCAGCTTTAATTTCCAAAATCAAACAACTAATTAAAACTACATTTTTCAGACAATGAGCACTTGGAAATAAATCAGCATGATAAGAACAAACTATAATCATGGAAGCTATATTTAAGAAAATTGTATTTGGCGTGTAATTTGATTTAAATGTTTGACATCTGTTTCATCTGTTTACATCTAGGAAGCAGGGTTTATTACTTATACATCAGCCAGTCAGCAGGAGGAGCACTAAATCTTTTGGCTTCACAGACAGTAAACATGAATGGCGTCTACTTTAATATATGGTCCATGCTTTAACCAGGCACATTTGTCCCAAAGGATTAAAACCAAAAATTATCATCTGGTTCCTTTTGGCATAAGGCAATCTATTGATGCCATTCCAAATCTGCTTGGAGATTCAAGTCATTCTACCACCAAAGTAGGCATGGAGTATTAGAGACTCTAAGACAGTCTGGGACCACATATGGAAATCATTGCATTTAATGGTTGGTTTGATATAATTTAAATAAGTAAGCAATAATGAGAATATTTCCAGTGTCAGAAGTGTTATCTTTGTTAGCCGACATTTATGAAAACTTCATATCTGGAATAAAAAAAAAAGTCAGATGACAATTTAAGAAACTTTCTTCTCATGGTCTCTCTGTGGAGACATTTTATTTGTTGGATGGGATGGCATGCTAGCAAATATATAATGCAAACTTTACAGTCACACTGTGACAATAAAAGATTATTACCCATATGGTAAATAAAAACACAATATGGAGCATGCTGGCTGTTTATTTGTTCAATTTACAATCCAATTATTCCTCTGACTTTCAGACAGACCAGTTTGGAGGTCTTGTCTCTGCAGAAACACAGTTTAATACATGACAGTAAATTGAGCAGCTTCTTCAACATGAACACTGATGATTCAACATGTTTGAGTAGTACAGTATCTTATTAGGAGATTCAGTCCCCTCCAGCCTGTTTTACCCAGATTTTAATTCTTTCTAACGAACGCATCACTGTCTCAATTTCATAGTTATTTTTAAGTGTCAGAGGAAATCTACCCAGCTGTTCCCCAAAGACTGATTAACTCATATGAACTGTGGACTACCATCATAAAGGTGAATATCAGGTCTTGGCAGAAATTCATGTGATTTTTTTATTATTTTCTGCTTCTTGTTTGCTTTGCTGGGAGCCTGACATCACAACCTACCTGTTCAGATTATTACCCAGAGAGTCCTGACTGACTGACAGGTGAGAATAAGGAGTGTACATTCTCAGAGTTGCACAGAAAATATATTTTTTCTGTCTTTAAAATGCAATGCATAGAGCTATGTGCTTTTTCCATCAGGATGCTGAACTCCACTCACTACCTCCCCCCTCTGCCCACTGGACTGTAACACACACACACACACACACACACACACACACACACACACACACACACACACACACACACACACACACACACACACACACACACACACACACACACACACACACACACACACACACACAAGGACCCTACCTCAGCTGCTTTTTGCACATTAACCTTTTACTTAATCATTTACTTATCTCGAATACTGTCTGCACCTTAATATCATTTGCACTGTTATCTATTTTCATTTTTATTGTCCATTTTTAAACTGTCACTGCACTACCTGCACTGTGTACATAGGCTGCTTTTATAAAACTGTATTTTATTATATTTTATTGTATTTTATGTTTACATTTTAGACATTTAAAAGCTGGAAGAGAGAAACATCTCTTTTTTCCTGTATGTCCCGTATATACTGTGAAAACTGACAATAAAAACCCTTGAATCTTGTGTGTAAAGGAGAAGATCTGCTGTGATTTCCATCCTGTATTTTCTGTCAGTCCTCTCTAAGTTTTGTTACACTGAGAATTTGAGCTGGTTTAGAAGGGTTCAGGTGAGATTTCACAGCTTTATATTTTGCTCAGAGGATTAAACTCTCTCTCTTTATGCCTCTTCTGGATTTTTCAGACTGCTAAATACAATTTATTTCGAACTGTCACCAGCTGCCCCGCTCCCTTCTGTCCCTCGTCACTTTTCTTGAATGTATTTAGCCTCACTTTTCCGTGCAAGCAGCCAGATGTACTGCTCCACACTCCTTCATTTCCCAGCAGCCATCATTCTGCTCACACTGTACTAAGGGTAGTCTGGTGCCCTCTTTGCATTTGGCAAAACCATTCATCCTTGTAATTGGATTGAAAGTGAACAGCCTTAAATACATGTATAAATGCTTACAGTGCGTTCTGAAGACTGATTGAGATCCGATTACTTAGGTCACGTATGAAGGTGGTGTGGGACCTATTCGTGTCTGTTGGTCAGAGGGGAATCGATAGCACTTTTTTTCTGCACTGTGTTGTTAAAAATAGAAAGCAAAGTCTGTTTTCTTTGGTCCTCATGTGCTGGGACAGGATATTGAAATTTGTGTAAGTTTCTACAATAAACAGCAGAGCAGTTGGTGTGTCTGGCTCCAGCCTTAGACATCTTCACTCTGCAACACTGAAGGATATCCTATAAAAGGGAGGGGGGGTGAGAGTAGGAGTGGTTTTGCATGCCAATCTCCCCTGTCATTACATCACCACAGGAGCACATTTGATTTGCCTTGTAAAAGCTATGTTTTCTTAGATAGTTGCTATAAGAAACACATTCTCAGGATTACTAGGCTGGAGGATGACTAGGATGCAAGGAAAGAGGTGCTTTTTATTGAACGGAACCTTTAAAGTATATATATAGTTTGCCAAACTACCCTATGTAGTTTACTGTCAGCAGTAAGCCTCTGCTGGATGTAAACATACACATGCAGTTATAAAATGTCCACTTAGAGAAACACATAACCTGCACAAGTACATGACAATGTGTCTACAAGAAGGGTGAGTGCTCTTCACCCATGACAAGCCTCTATTTAGAGCCGGAGTACAGCACAGGTGCTCACTGCTCTGAGACAGACAAGATCTTAGAGAGGAAAAGAGACATGAATACTGAGCAGCTCTCTCAGCAGCAACAGTCACAACCTGGTGTCAGAAGAGTCGCTCTCACACAGGCAGGAGTAGATCCTTCAGGAAAACTATCCAAGCTGATGACATGTGCTAAGCTTGTACACCAGAGATGATTGAACGTTTCTTACTTCATTAACATACCTGCAGCTTGTCAAACAAACACCTCAGATTTTACCAAAATAACTCACTTGTTTACCCAGGAGGCTTTGCGTCTTGTTGATTAATCAGTAACAATTTTGGTTCCCTAGTTTGAATGTGTGTTTGTGTGTGATGTGTGGGTGTGCAGAGAGAGAGTACACCCTGGATAATGTCACATTAACATATTTCCATCCCCATGCTGTCACTCAGTGTAAAATAGAAGACATACCTGTAGAGTCAGACGAATACTGGCTCCACAAATATGTCTCTAATGCAATCAGGAGTCAGCCATGTGTTCACCACAGCTCCTGACATAACAGCCCTGTGTAACTCACCAGGGGAACAGATGCATTAGCTCTAATTGTATGCTAGTGGTTCAGCTAGGTAAAACACAATGTTGCAAAAGATCATATTTGCTGATATCAAACAAAATGTTTAGAATGAAAAGTGTCAAAGTAAAAGTATCAAAGTGTGACAGCTAAAGGACTGCTTCTGTCACACCGAAAACATGCAAATGAAAGCTGAAAATTTCACCTTTGAAAATATTTAGTCACCCAGCTGCCAGACTTTACACTGAAGAACTGGATATCTGATACACTGGTGGTGTAGCCCATCTTATAGCACTGAGTTGACATAAACTTTGATCCCAAATGTGCTGTTTAAATGTAATAATCACTGAAGCTTTAAGCGGATTGTAAATGTTCATGACCTGATATCACCGATGTGATTCATGAGCATGAGAAGCTTAAAGTGAATGAGACTATTTGGAGACAATTAAGTATGTCAGAACTATCAAAAGTAACAAAGTTTATAGAAATGCTGAACATAAATACAAGCTGGAACGAGTGATATCATAGGACTCCAGTTGCAGCGTGTGCTGTTCCTTCAGTCATTGTTAGCCAGCCGTGTAATGATACACATTAATGAGACACACATGGCCTGTTATTGAGCACATTCACCTGTTTGATGCAAGAAAGCCTACCAATGACAAGCTTAGCACTTGATTGTGCTTGGCACTAATTCAGGGATTAAATGGTACCTGCAGACGAAAGATGTAGAGACATTTTCTCCAGATAATCTATTAACCAGGACGGTGAGAGAGAGAGAGCTGTGCAGCCTGACATGAGAAGCAGGCTGCTGATTCTGTGACACCAGAGCTGAGAGCTTTCATGGGTCAGGACTCTGTGTTAACTAAGAACTTTATACGTAATGTTGGTAAATGTAAGATAATGATATGTTTACAGCTTTGAAGGATTCAACCTCCTTATGAAATGTTGAACTTAACAGGGGTTGCAGTGGCTCAGTGATAGAGGTTGGCGGTTCTTGTATAGGGGAGAACAGGGTCGGTTGTCACTTTTTACTGTTTTGATGATTGCTCATCACCAAAACATTTTTCAAAAGTCATTCCTACATTAAATTGAAGCTTAATGTGTTGGCTTGAAATGTGTATCTCTCTCATTTTCCAACTCATTGTAACAAGGAGGCAATTAACTATCAAAGACACTCTGACACATTGTGACAACCAACCCCATCACGGGGATTGTTGTCACACATTATGGGGTTGGTTGTCACAATGGTATTTTAATGGGAAAAATATTTTAAAAAAGGCAAGAAGGCAGAACTAAATTTGAAAGTTTAATAGCACTGACAAGTGATAGGCCTACATAACTTAATGCATTTTAACATATGAGCAAGGGACATGAACAGGAAACACATCTTTAGGCCGGCCTATATAACAACATAAAGAACAAAACAAATAGGCCGAACAATAATGGCCTACTCAACTATGCTACATGCAGTCACTGTCTGAGTTACAGTGATGGCAAATGTAGGGTCTGCACACTCCAACTAATTTCACCAGGCATGATTTTGCCAACATTGGGGTTGGTTGTTACATGTGACAACCAACCCCAAAGAGAATTTGACGACCAACCCCAACTGGAATTTTTTGCTAGCATCAAGGCTAACAACCATCTAACAACTACTTAGCTAGCTAATAAAAATCTAAACTATAGCTTTCCCCTCACACTTTGTAAGGGTAACACTTGTTTTGTTATAAACCCATTGTTTAAAAGCCTAGAAGAAAAATACTGAGGAGCTGAATATTTGACATGAAAAACACAAAAAGTCCTCTCACCTCAAGTTCATCTGTCTTACTCCAGAGAAGACTATGTAGGTGAGCTCTGATCCTAATTATGGAAATGTCCGTATGCCAATTTGAGAGACAGTGCCCTCTGGTGGCGAGATATAACATGTGACAACCAAGCGGCAACCTCTGGTCTAAAAATATGAGTGAATGCGGAAGTGTTAAAAGCTGCAGTTCATCGAGGATCCGCTTGAGGCTGGCTCCGGAAGTACCGGAAGTCACATACACATGAATGGGGAAAAGACGATCTTTGCAGCATTAATAAACATGTTTACAGCCTGGTACAAAAGATGAGTGTAGTCTGAATAGCTAATTTCTCGACGTCCTCTCACTGTGAGGGGGGTGAATTTTTTTCTAATTCAGCAATTTCGAAGATATTGAGATTACCAGTCTTCCAATGAGAGGCACAGCTGAATGCAGGAACACTGCAGCTGTTGGCTAGGAGGCTCAAAGCCCGCCTCTTTACGTCACACTGGCTCGACAGAAGCAATATGGCTGCCGCAGCCGATTGGTCTCAAAACAGCGTTCAGAAACAGATGGGTGACGTCACGGATACTACGTCCATATTTTTTACAGTCTATGGTGACAACCAACCCTGTTCTCCCCTACTTATCTTTACTGTGCAGGGTTTGATTTGAGAAGAGAAATCCATCCTTCAGTCTGTTTATGTTTGATTGAGAACTCATTTTAAGAGTTAGTAGATATTTTGAAATTCACTTCTGACTTTTTCAGTGAGCTCTATTTCTGATAACTGTTATTATTAAACTATCATGTCAAGCTTTTTTAATGGTAAAGAAACATTTTGAGGACGCTTCTTAACTGATACATGCACCATTCCTTTCCTACATTAAAGTCACCCTGTGGACACTCTCGGTGATGAATTCTTCAGCTGATATCATGCATCGCCACATAGAAGTTTATAGCTCACAGGCTCAGTCAAGATAATGCGCTGTCAATTTAGGCCAGATATACTTGACAGAGTTTGTTGCAGAGCAGTTTGAACATTTATTCACAAGAAAATAATTCCCAAGATGGCAGAATGAGTTAGTGTGATCCTCAGAGTGTGGACTGATGTTGATTTCTTTGCTTGAAACAGTGACTGTTGCAGAGCAGAGAAATGATCGAGTGCACTCTGCCAACAATCGGTTACACTAATGGATCAATAAAACTTTGAGGGGAAGTGAAAAGCAAACCACAGCTGATGCAGGTTTACTGCAGAAGTGCTGACAGTTTGTGAGAGTGACCACAGGACAACAAGAATGAGCTTCTCTAGACCTCTAAAGTGGAGTTTAATGACGTGTGTGTGTGTGTGTGTGTGTGTGTGTGTGTGTGTGTGTGTGTGTGTGTGTGTGTGTGTGTGTGTGTGTGTGTGTGTGTGTGTGTGTGTGTGTGTGTGTGTGTGTGTGTGTGTGTGTGTGTGTGTGTGTGTGTGTGTGTGTGTGTGTGCGCGCGTCTGTGCGCGCGCGCGAGAGAGAGTCTGACTCTGGTTTTTAATCTAAGGAACTGAACAAAACTTTCCTTGTGTCACATGGTGTGCCTATGCTGTTTCCCCAGCTGATGCTTCAGGACATGATGTATTTTGTCCATACAGTGGGTCATGGAGAGTCACATGCAGGGGCTGAAGTAGAGATTAACACTAACTGGAGTTAAGCTCTGTCTGACCTCCTGTGTTTTAGTCCCATAAGTGTTTTGTTTGCCTAATTAGAAGATTAATGAAGCCTGCTTTTTACTCGAATAAACCGTGTTGACACAATAACATTGACATTATACGATGTAATCTGTTCACATTAACTGTTATTCAGTAGATTTCATAATCAACAGAAAAATTCTGAGTTTTTTTTTTTTTCAGGAATGCTTTCAGAGAGATTCAAAATAAAGAGGTGTATGAGTAATTTAAGAATGGATAGTTATTTATTTTGCTTTAGGAGGTCTTAAATAACCAGTGGTGAAAGTAGGATATACTTTACTTCAGTTAAAAATTAAAATAAACTACACCATTTTTTAATGTTTATGTTTCAACATAGCGTGTTTTCTAAATGTCTGATGATATACTAGGAAATTTAGGGAATTATTTAATTCTTTAAATTAATTTTAATAAGATCTCCAATCAACAGTGCATGAGGGCTCATGCATGCAGCTAAGCTGTCATAATGAGACTCTCTGGTGGTGTTTTACATTGGTCCACACTGAGCATGCTGGAAAGTTCAAGACATCTTTTGCATTTAATTCTGCTAGGGACAAAACAGCTCTTAAAGGAAGATTAATCTGAGTTGTTCATCTTTGCAGCATCCATCAGTCAGAGTGGAAACATGGTGAAATTACAAGAGGAGAAAGATACACCAACCACAGCAAGTCAACACCAGTCAATGACAGCTCATTAAATGAGACGATGGCTAAACAGCATATGGAAACAGCATCAATGTCAGCACACACACATTTTACCGTCCTGGCTGCAGCTTGTAAATAAAGGCTCACATACACTATAGTCAAGCTTCACCTCCATCAAAGTCAGGAGACTAAGCTTCTATTGTTCACCAGGATTTATAAGTCTTGTCTTCAGTCTGAGTATTGTGAAGTCAGTTTGTTTATAGGATGAAGAGTTTGTTCAGCATGAAGGGTAAACTCTGCATTCAGAGTGCATCTGTGCCGTTTGATGACACTGCAGTCTGTTCTAAAGGAAGAGCATCCAGTCTGCTGCTGGGCTCAATTATCTAACATAACAAATAAAATAAATAAGACTCTCCCACTGCATTAAAATTCATCCCACTGTTATACTTAAATGCTAATGGAATACCCTATGCACTACTTTGATATGAGTGTGATGACAATAGCATGTTATCAAAGTAGGTCTAGACATCAAAATAATAGATTGTATATTTATAGTTGTAAACACGGACAGATAAGTGCTAAAACCAACAGAAATAAAAGGCAACAGATAAATAAATCTGATCCCTCCTGTCTTCTTCTGCAGCTCCCTCCCCTTCTCTTTCTCATGCTTTCTTCTGTTGTGCCCATGGATTGTGATAATGGAGCAATACATACTGAGGCCACAATTTCTGTTAACGATGATGAAAATCAAACAAGACTGAACAGATATTATCTGTTTTAACTCTCCTCCAGGTTTCAGTAACATTGAAAGTGCCACGACGTGCGTAATTATTTGGAAAAAACCCAAACAAACAAAAACAAAATCAACAGATAAATGCCCGTCTATAAACAATAAATCAAAAAAATTGTGATACTTTGTTTTCCAAAAATATTTCTACACTTGATTCAACTGAATTGTGAAAATTATTTCAACTAATGTTCTTCAATGAGGTCTTGCCCCTGTTTAAGCCCTAATAGGAACAGCAATCAGCTTAAACTACCCAGGGAGAATGATCAGATGGTATGTATTCACCTCAGATGGACTGAGGTCCTTTTTAGGGACTATACTGTACATGTGGGAGACAAATGGTTAACTGTGTCTGTTTCAAGGGAGCAGCCATTGTGTTCCATTTCTATCCTTACTGAGTATCTTAATTTTTATTGTCTTGAATCATTGATCGACATGTTGACAGTTTCTTTTTTTTTTTTTTGTTATTTTTTAGGCGTTTCTGCCTTTATTGATAGGACAGCTTCAGATAAACAAAAATGTGTGGAGTAGAGAGTCAGGGAAGACATGCAGCAAATTATCGCGGCCGGGACTTGAACCAGCGACCTCTGAGACGAGGACTATAGCCTCTGTATGTGGGGCGCTTAGATCATAAGGCCACCATCGTCCCGACATGTTGATAGTTTCTGACTCTTACCTCAATGGATAGTCCACAGACTTCCAACAGATTGATTCTTCCTGTAGTGCGTACACTAATTTGAATCGTTCCAAAATCGTTAGGAATTCCCTCAAAACCCTCTTACCTTTCAGTAAAGTTGTAGCCTTCTTCGGTTATTGTTGAACTTTCTGGACAAGGGATCCCTCCTATGTATACTTCTTCAGGTGCATCAGGCGTATCCTCTTGCATGGCAAAGAAGCTACTATTTCCGGTGTGCGTTGCAGGACACTTGCACTCTGTTTCCAAATAGCCCTGGTGTTGATCTTACAACATTTTGTCATAGCCTTTAACAGTTTCTGTCAGGGTGGCCAAGTAACCGGTCCACTCTAGGTCCAGTAGCCTGTGGTGTATTCTCAGCCGATGGCATGGATAACCACCAGATGTAGATGGTGTTTGAAACATTGAAACAGCAATGGTTGAGCATCTGTCCTGTGCCTGCTTTTCCCCGCTTGGAAAGGACCAAGTTTGTCAACCGTAATGCATCACAGTGCTCTGTAGTGGCAGCAGCCTTTTGCTCATCTCATTAACTATGTTGAGAAAACAAAGCACTATTGAGACATTCTCACAACAAGTTGGATCCTTTGTCACATCCACATTTGAAGTATACCAGCTGTCCCCTTTGTCTATTTCACTGATCACTTTTTCCCTCATGATTGCTGTTATCTCATTCTGAACTTTGTGTGACATTTTAAATCCCTGGGCTGGCACATTGTCTTTCATCAGTGTGCATTCCGTAATAGAGAGAAATGGTCCACTTCCCCACTCCTCTCGTGACTCCAAATTGTCCATTTGTGGTGGCCAGAAGAGTGTGACTGAATAGGAAATAAGAAGAATAAACAAAGTCTGGTTAACTTTAAGGCAATTGCCAAGCTGCTAACATGGCGACCTATCAACCATTTTAGGGGCTTAGAAATGTGTATCCTCCCTTATACTGTCACCTTTGGCTCCAGTAAAAAAGATGGCCACCAAACTGCTAACTTTTGGTTTTCAACAGCTAGTCCACAAACCAATGCATGATGTTCCAGTTATAATGTCTACCTTTTAAATACAAACTTCACACCAGACATGTTTTATGAGTTTTGACTGCAAGTCACTAATAGCTATCTGATGAAAGTCTTGACAACCATTTAGTCTCTGTTTGTTGTGCAAACACTCTTTAACTGTGTTTCCTGTCAGGCTGTGTGTGAAACTGATAATTTCTTTTATAAGTGTGTTATAATTTCTGCTTTGCCTCAGTCAGGCTTCTGTGTTTCATGTTTGACCTGCCAGGTACATATCATGACTGAACTTTGCTGCTCCTGCACTGAGAGGTTGCTCTGAGAAAGTTTATTCCTTTAACTTTTGCTGTCATGTCTCCAAACCTGCACTTCATGTTGTGTGTTTAATTGACTTATAGATGTCAGGGTGCTGGAGCAGCAGAAGGAGATAATCTGCTGTCATGAAGCAGAGTGCAGGCTGAGATGGCTGTTTAACATAAAGACACCAGACACAGATAATCTCCATGCTGATGTTCTGTGTCACAGATTAGAGGTTTGTGCCAGTGTAAATACAGAGCAGAGTGTTTTAGAGACAACACTGCAGTTCAGCTGCCGTGTTCTGCATCAGTTTGATTTATTGGATCTCTGACTCACTGATAAGAGCCTTTGTTAAATTAACAAATTGTATGAAGGTAGATGTGAATAGTGATATGGTAGTTTGAAACAGTTTTTTGAAACATCCTTATCAGTGACTTAGTCTTCTGCGTACTCATACCTCAATTGTTAGTAACTGAATAAACACAGATTAATCGAGATTATATAAAGGTAATTATGCAGACCTGATGTATGTAAGGAGTGCAGAGAGGAGTTTCTGCAGGTTAGCTGTGTGAGGATTTACAGAAATGTGGATATTAGATGTGGAGGGACCAAAGGAGCTGAAAGTTGTCTGATTCTCCTTCTGGCTGCGTCCAGCAGAAATTAAGCCCTGCATATGTCATCCACTCCTCTGCTTCTGGTAAATATCCAAACTGAAGCTGCAGTCTCTCCCACAGAGTTCTCTTTCAGATGTTTAAATTCAGCTTTTACACCCTTCCACTCCAACGATATGTGTGTCTTTAGCTGAGGACACCAGACAGGCCCAGAAGAGAGGAAATGATGCCGCTGCTTGTATTTCTTCTTCTTCTTTTTCTCTGCTACGACTCAAGAAAGACTTTTTTTCGTCCCCCTGAAGAGAATAAAGCTGACTGTCAGATTTTTTTTCCTGTTGTCACTTTTCTGTGGTGTTGGGCGAACTTTAGCTGAGGTCACTGCAAACCACTACATTAATCCCTCCCTCCTGTTTGATTAAAAGCAACTGGTGGCACAACACAAGCAGCCTGTCTATGGTGCTGTGAATGAGAAACAACAGTGGCCCTGACATGTTTTAAGTATGGGACGTTATCCAACTTCCTCTTTACTTCTTTTGATCTTCTCCATCAGTCTGACTTTGGGTTTGTGGATTTAGCTCCCTCGTGGACGGGGAGATTTCTCATGTTCCTCAGTGTCAGTGAAGAAAGAAATATCCATGCTTAGTCTTCCTCATGGCTGATCTGGGATCAAATCTTAAGACTGGCTGCAGTGAAGAAAGACTCCTTCACTTTCTCTCAGTTTAAATTTCTATTCTATCATTTACTCATTCAATTATTTATGAACTTTTTATGTATTGTAACTCTTGTACGTGCTTTTATTTTTTTTATCAGTTGTCTGAATTTTCAGGCTCTGTAACTTTAATACTGGACTTGATTCTGTATTTGTTTTGTATGTGTAACTTTGGCCCCATTCCACAACTCGACCAAAGCAACACATGCCTGCACTCCTTCTACTTTATGTGTGTCTGAATGTTTTAGCAGTAATTATATGACTGAATATCAATGATCCCTCTCCAGTGATAAAGCTTCAGTTTATATCATGATATTACTGGGAAATAATTGGTTAACATAACACAGTTGATCGGTTTATCTAGGCTCAAATAGCTGTGTGTCACTTACTATCTCTTCCATAATTATTCAAATTGATCTAGCTCTTTTCATCAGTCAGTGACAAAGCAGATCCCAATGGGGGTGCAAATGAATCTGCTCCCCAAGTTAGTTCAGCAAACTCTCTGAATGTTTTGTCTAATTGCTTTTCTTTCTCTCTCTGCCTCTCCCTTTCTTTCTCTCTCTCCCTCTCTAGGTAAGTGAAACAAATCCCTCAGACTGATTAAGAGTGGACTGCCTCGAGGCATCACATTCACCATCATACTCAGCCCTGGTACAGTACCAGCCTTCTCACTACACAGCCTTTGTTTCTCTCTCTGACACACACTGACTGAACTCTGATGGCTGGCTGTTGTTTTCAGATGTTGATAAGAACAGTTCATACAGAGTCATAGTGTCCTGGCTCTGGAGAGACTCAACAGTGTTAGAAGGTAATGACAAGTGATTGTGCAGTAAACTGCATTGGTTTGTCCTTTGCAGTATGGAGGATCACAGTGTTTGCAGCAGATCATGTACCATATGTGAAGTCAAAACAGGGGCAGAATGGATTTTTTTCATTCTCGGGGGGTTTGTAGACATGCCAGGGACACATATTTCAGGTAAAGAACCATTAAAAAGTCAATTTTGCATGATATGTCACCTTTAATATTTTTTTACTTAAGGTTTAATGTGACATGAATATGAGTTCTAAATCTATTTGTATGCTTAAGAAGATACTGTGCTGCTGATAGTTTCCATCTGCTGACCATAATACATGGCTGTGGATAATTTCCGTGAGCTAAGTTTAGAGACAGCTACCTGCCCTAAAGTCCTGCAGAGCTGATCACATGAGCAAGAATCCAGAGAAATTGAAACAGACAACAAGAGACAGCTGATCTGAAGCTCTCTGCCAGTCAACCAGCTGAGGCTGCAACTGCAGTTCATCTGGCTGGCAGTTGACACCTAAAAGTGTTTAAAGGGCTTTCTTTGTGCACCTAGAGGGGAGAAATTCAAGGCTAAAACTGCTGAGGGGATACTTCAGCTCGATGGAGAGAGGGTTGAAGGCTTCGCTCGTGACTGAAGATCAGTTCTGTCTCATTTCCATTTTATGAAACACTTAGTCATTATGTTTTTTTTTAAGGACACAATCACCATAATACAAGGCACACTTGTGATTCTCCTGCCACTTCTTCATACGTAACTTTTCTAATAAAGCATTTTTAATAGGTGTCATATTTATGTCCAGGTCAGCTTTACAGTGTCCCTTAATTGCCCTTTACAGACTGTTAATTTAACCAGGGCTGTCAGCGATCACACGTTAATCACAATGTGATTAAGGTTTAAAGCCAACGTTTAAAACCAACGTGTTACATTTGTTTTAATCATGTGCTATTTTGTCCCATTCAGCACAATGTGGCAAAGATATGTTTCCTGATGCTGCTACAATAGAAAGTAATGACACCACTGTGCTATGAAAGGCAGTATTCACTCTAATGCTACCAACTACAAGCTAATCATACAGGTGTATTAAATTGATGTCAGCCCGCAAACCCATCACAAAAGCCGGCAGAGAACTGTTTAAGAGTGTGAATCACCTCTGACCTGGGGATGAAATCAAAGGTCACTTAATTTCCATGATTTTAGGTGAGGGTTTTTTTTTGTTAGTTTTCTAGTAAGCCTCAGTACAATAATACAGCCCCCCAAGATGCAATGTTAAGAAAATAAAGGAGCTACTAGAAAATCTGTGCAGTGTTTGTAAATTTGTGCGCACAGTTAATAAGCCTAAATAGAGATTTGTAATCAGTGGGGACAGATTCGTGATTTGTGTGCACTGCGCTCAGATGGCATATCCAAACAGAATCCTTATCCGTGGGAACAGATCTCTAGCCTGTGCGTGTGGATTTGCAAACCATGTACATGGACCCCAAATCCAATTTAAAATCTGTGTGCACGGTTTGCGAATCCTTGTAATCCCTGGAGGCGGATTGCAAATCTGTACCCATTGGTTACAGATCTGTACACACTGATGACACATGGCTCCTTGTTTTGCTTGACCTGGCACCTGGGGCCAATGATGACTCATCAGTTTATTTTCTTTGTTAACTTACGTTTCTTATTTCTTCCTCTTTAACTGTTCTTAAAGGTCACTGAGCTATGGAGTATTTTTGTTTGTTATGTACTTTATTGAAATGTGCTGCACATTTTGTACACTCCTGCACATTTCTTCATGAGTGTTATCCTTAGAAAAATAATCAACAAGGTATTTCCCAGAATAAGTACTTGAAATCTGTCCCCTTCCTCAAAGTCGTGGTTTCAGAACACAATGGTGCAGCAGAGCAGCACAATAATAAATGTATAAGCCGTACATTTTATTGCACTCAGTTGTGCCACAAATCAAGACACATGTAAGAATTGCTTTACATCGTTGAAATTGACTTACAAACTGTTTTGAAATGCAAAATAATGGAATTCAAAACGTGATTGAAAATGTGACTTATATTAACTATTTATCTTCAATGATTAATGGAAGACATTTTATTTGTCTTCAGAGAATGTAGGAAAAACAACATGACAGTCAGTGAACATTACAAAATGAGACTCAAGTTGACTTTTAGCATGATGAAAATTCTTTACTGTGTATTGTTCAAGGTGTGCTCAATTATACAATTGGGGACTCCTCCTCTTCAAATCAAGCTGATCCAGTAATTAAAATCAATATAACTCCCAACTAAAGCAGCTGCACCTTCAAACTTAACATACAAGTCTCTTCTGCAGGGTTTGAGGGCTCTGAGCTTCTAATCTCAGCTCACGAGCTGGATTAAATCTTTAATCTAGATGTTTGATAAAGTTGATCATCTTCAATTAGAAGTTTAACTTTTGGGAAGGCTGTGGCTCAGTTGGTCATCTCTCAATTGGAAGGTTGGTGGTTTGGTCTCAGCTCCTGCAGTCACTTGCCAAAGTGTCCCTGAGCAAGACACTGAACCCCTAATTTGTCCTGGTGATATGGTCAGCTGTGTTAGAATGTGAATGAGATTAGTTCATACTGATGGTCCCTTACTATAGCAGCCTCTGCCATCAGTATGTGAATTTGGTGTTAAAGGGTGAATGTGATGAGAAATGTAATAGCGGTTTTAGTAGTCAGAAAGACTAGAAAAGTGCTATAAGTACAAGTCTATTATTTATTTTAACCTTACCATCAACTTTAACATAAAGAGTAGGTGGGACACAGTCACATGCTGACATCAGTGGGTGTTTTAACAAGAAGGAAAAACTCAAACCCAGAAAAACATTTGAGTATCTAACTGCCCTGAAAGAAGAAGCTCATGTTTCCTCTCTAACAAAGAAGAGAGCCATGTTTTGGAGTATTAATCCAGCTTAAGATAAACAGTAGTAATGAGGCAGCCTCATTGTCTAAGCTGCCTCCCTCCCTCTCTCTCTGTATGTGGCTGGGAGAACACAGTGTGTGCTGTGTTGCCAGGATGCAGCTCTAACTCTTGTGGTTTTGTTGGCTGAGATTCTTGCAGGCCCGTGTGTCGTGCTCTTGTCCTTCCTCCATCAGCCCATGTCAGCCAAAGACGAGAATTATAGGCGGTTAGATGGAAATGTGGAGGAACAGCTGTTATTGGATGACCAGCTCGGAGAGTGGAGATGGATAGGGCTGGTGGTGGAGGAGCTGTGGTGCTGGTTGTGTGCAGCCTTTTGTTAAAGACATAAGGATCATTGTTGATGGAAGAGTGTGTTCTCTTCTTATCTTAGAGCTGCAGAAACTCAGCAGGGATCTCAAGGAAAGAAGAGGCAGAGCTGTAAAAAATGTATTTGTCCGTCTCCTGATCCTCATAAAACCTGGAACACAGTGTACGAGCAGAGCAGGGAGATCACGACTTTTTCAGGTAGATATTTCTAACTGTGAACAGTGGCGGAAGATCAAATTGGGTAAATGAATGTAAGTGAATCGGATCAGAGGTGCCTGGCAGCTTCTTAACTATGAGAGTTTCCCCTTGCAATCTCCTATTAATAAACATTCATTTGAACATATAGCATTGCTATCATTATGGATGACTCTCCTTCAATTGATTAATATGACTTCATGGACAGTGTGCGGATCAAATGTTTGTGGTTTCTGCAATACAGGCTCCCAAGCATGGTTTATACTCTGATATGATTTTGAGATCCTTGCAGGATCTTGTTACTCCAGCCAGTCATTTTCACATAGATTACACACAGAGTGAGGAAAAGCTAAACTCCAACTAATGACTGCACTGCACTCTGGTCAATGGAGTCTTTAGTTTGCAAAAAGCAGTCAAAACGCACCTTTTCCTAAAGGCCTTTCCCCATTAGCTAGTGGTGTCCCCACCTACCCCCCTAGACCCCCTACCTGACCCTGTGAAGCAACCTTGGGTTTCTTGAAAGGTGCTATATAAATCCCAGTTATTATTATTATTAGTTTGGTTAGAAAAAATTGCATGAGACCCATGAAAAGGGAAAAAATACAAAGTTAAGTAATCCTTTTAATTGAAAAAGTAATCTAAAACAGACATTCATTTTTTAATTAAGCCTTTATTCAATTCGTTTCTGTTGTTCATGGTTGTTAACACCATAACACAAGGGGTGGGCCTGGGTATACAATTGTAAACAGTTGCCAAATATTATTGAAATTGCTTTGTCTGTTTCAGGAAACAAGAGGTTTTGAATAGTCTCATGAAAATGCAGATTGTACATTTGATGTTGATATCTAGCTGTGTTTTTCATGGTAGGACAATTTCTGTGACATTGTATTTGTTTGTTTGTGAATCATAAATTAATCATTTCAGGGTTGTATTATGTTTGTGAAGGAATTCAATGGAAGACAGATTGGTTTATAGTACACACACTTTCATTCAGCGCTGAAGCAGCATTGTAGTTGACATTTACAATTCAGCAGATAAAGAGGGGAAACAACAAATCCCATGAGGTACTCACCAAAAACATACTGTATCTCTGAAAGACAATGGAATTAATGCTATACCTTTCAATTCTGATTTGTTACAAGGTCAGAGGGATGTTCACAGACATTTTGGGAAACGGGGGATTGTGTGCTATCAGTGCAGTTGCCACTGACCACTATGACACAGTACTGATAGCACACTGTGTTCAAACACTTATTCCTTAAGTTCAGTTGTTCTCATCAGCTCAGTCAAATTTCTGGTACAGCTGACTCAGTTTGTTGAGTTTCCCCAACTAAACTGGAGTGGTGCCAAACTCTCACAGAGCCTCTTATGCAGGACACCCAGGTGAGCCCCGACTGGCACTGACAGTTTGAGTTCAGTTCTCAATCTCAAATGTGGATTGCCAATGAAATCTTCATCCACAGCAAACTTTAAATGTTGATATCTGAAACACAGCTAAACATTGTCAGATAAATCAATCATGGGTAAAATCATGCAGTCAGAAAGTGTGTGAATTTTTCATACTGTACGTGATTGAAATGTGCTGAGTAATGTTTTTCACTTTAATAGACTGGATGTCAAATAATGCTCTGTCATCACGCAGTACTTTTTTGTTACTACCTACACTTAAACAAAGGTAAAGGCTGAGGTTTTCCTCTCCCACACAGTTTGCCAACTCCCACTGAACCCATTGAGTGGTCATGTGACCTGGTGGTCTGAAGAGACCTCACCAGGGAGGGCTGATTAATAAGCAACAGGGATAGTGACTTCAGCCTGAGTTCATTCAGCTGGTTGTTGTGTGTGAGGAATGCTGAGAAACTCACATCTCACACTCTTTGTTTCTCTGAGAGCAAACAGTTTCTAGAAGCACCGCTGCATGTATAAACTACACAAAGGAACTCATTCCAAGAGAGTCTAAGTGAGCTGCATTAAAGAAAGAAGTCAATGAGCTGCAAAAATTCAAAGTTTTCAGGTGTTTCAAAAGTTTTGTTGTTAGGACCATTACTTATGAGGCAGTCACAATAGTGCACCGCTACAAGTTTTTGGTTTTATTGCTATAGCTTTCTGCCTGAGATACTTTAATGAATCTTTCATGGGTTCTTTTTATCTGATTTTAAACCTCAAATGAGGGAAACAGCAATTTAGCTGTACAGGCAGTAGATAAATATTAATCTCCCACCATCATCTGCCCAGATCCTTCATATTGACTTGGAAAAAGAGGCCACTTGAGACTCGCCCCCCCTCATGCATAAGTAACGGATAGATGTCTCACAGTTGGGGAGCAGAAGTGTTCAGCTAACTCATGCAGCAGTGTGGTGTGGATGTAATTTTGGAGCAGATGGCAGAGTTAGTGATTGCAAACCACATGATCAGTGGAATAAACTGTGTGTGGTTATCTGGGGCTTTTTTTGATTTGAACACCAGAGATAATATTTCAATTATTGCTCCACTGATGGTGCTGGAGGCCCCTCAGCAAAGACCTTAGTGATGCAGTCAGCTTGTTAATAGGAAACAGGTGATTTTCTATTGAGGTGAGAGCAGGAGTCTTCATAGATGGAGTTGTCTTTTTCTCCCCTTTAAAAAAAATATGATCTTTTTGAAACATGGTCACCATTGCACAGTGGGACATTGATTAAGTATTGTTAGCAGGTTGTTGGAAACCAAGACGGGGGTAAAATCTCTGCTGGCGTACTCAATGAAGAGGATTGCCATCAAACCTCAGCGCCTTCCCAAAAATGTGTTGAGCACTATCATGACTCTGTGTGCCTCCATCGCTGCATCAGCGTGGTGGCATCAGACCCACAGAAATATCTGGCTGCATCTCCCCTCCTCCATCACTGAGCCAGTGGAGAAGGAGTTTCTGGATGGTCCAAACCTGACTCCCTGTTTGGTCTGCAACTCCAGTCGCTGGTGAACAAGATAGCAATAGAGGAGGGAGAAAATATTAGGAAGCATATCCAGTTCTGAGCCCAAAGCATCCCTTTATCTTTCCTTCAGTCACTGGCGGGATCGCCTATCCCTCTCTTCCACCACCGCCTTGTAAGCTGGCATCCATGGTGGCTCGGATCATCAAAGTGGCACACTTCTGTGACACAGGGTTTGCTCACACTTATGTTTCCAATGCTCGTGTGAGGGATATTGAGCCCAAGCACATTTTTTATGCCTCATCTGGACAGCGCCCACACACCTTAGTCTGCATGCATCATCTCCTCTCCTCACCATCTGATGAATCTGAGTGAGAGTGCTTCATAGTATCACATTTAAGAGCTTTCCCCGCCTTAAAGCCAACTCCTCAGCACTGATGCACCTGCTCAAACTTCACCCTCTCCCAGCCAGAGCCTGACGGATAGTATGCGGGTAATGCACACTAATAAGGCTTCCATTCAGCCCCTTCTACAGCTCAGAACACTCACAGGCTTTAGCTCTGCAAGAAAACAGCAGCCTTTTAAGTTAATGTAAATGTATGATGGCTTTCAGAGCCTTGCTCAAGAGTGGCAGCACATATGGATGTATAGCCTGATAAGCAGGGGTTTTCTCACTGCAGACTGACTTGACCCCCTGAGATTCAACAGGATACTAAAAACAGTCCTGCCAATCCAGGATTAAGTGTCTTGCTCTGCTAATGGGGCCTCAGGTGCTCCTGGTGAAAAATTCATTCTCCATACTTCCACAGTGGAAGGAAAATCTGGATTTATCGCTGTTTATCAAAGCCATAATTGAACAGCCTTTTCACATGCTGGTGATCAGAGAAGTGCTGGAGTGTTTCTGACAGGGTGACTGGTTCACTTCCATAGACCTAATAGATGCATATTTCTGTGTCTCGATCATTTCAAAACACAGGAAATTTCTTTGTTTCTCATTCCAGGGGATTAAATATCAGTACAACTGTCTGCCTTTCAATTAGTCCTGGCTTGAGTCAGCCATTCTTGTAGCTCTGGGGCCCATAGGTGCATTATGGTTTCATGCCTACAGTTGCTGCTAACAAGCAGACCCTGGATACTCCTGTGGCAGGGAGATATGCTCTCCCAAGCAGAGGGAGCAATCAGAAGGTACCAGGTGATAGACCAGTGAACGGGAGGGCTCAGAGAGACTGGGTCACTCCTGGGAGTGTGCACTAAATAAAGTTGCGTCCACTTGAGCAGCTTTTTCTGTGAAATGGGCAGCTGTTCAATGCTGGTGCGTGGAAACAGGCTGGGATTCCATGGTACTCTGCCTCATGTGTTCTCTTTCCTGCAGCTTCTGGTGTATAAAGGTTTGGCCCTCAGTACAGTTAAAACTTACACTGCTGCCATTTCAATCTGTCACTACAGCTTTTGTGACAGATTGGTGTTCAGTCACCCTCTGTTAAAATACTTCCTTAGAGGCGTACAGAAAGACAGACCGATGTCTGGTCCTCTCGCCATTCTTGGATTTACAACTGGTTGTACATGCATTAGTTATAGCTCTTCTTGAACCACTGGATCAGGTTTCCCTTGAGTCGCTGTTGCTCAAAACAGCCACCTTTTTGGCTCTGACATCTGCAAAGATTTAGTGATTTATCTGCTATCTCTGTGGCTCCTTCTTGCCTCAGGATCCAAGCAGATGGCAGCTTGGCTGTTTTGTGCCCAAACCCAAATTCTACACCTAAAGCATCACCAGCTCTTTCAGATCAAGTGTTATAACTCTGAATGGCTTCTTCCCCCTCTTCTCACAGCATTGAGGAAGAAGCTGTTTTGCATCTCCCTTAACTGGTGTGTGCACTACCCTGTTATGTTGCGCCACTCCCAGCATCTGTTTGTGCAGTATAGAGAGCAATCTCAGGGGCTTCCCTTGTTGGAGCAGCGCCGAACACACTGGCTGAGTGTGGCTATTGTATAGGCCTATCTGTATTCTGGCTCGGACCTGCCAGAGTGCATCAGAGCGCATTCCACCTGTAAAATCGAATCCTCTATGGTGCTATTGCACAGAAGAATGACATTGAAGACATCTGCACTGCAGCTTTGTAGTCTTCTTCTTGCTCCTCCATCCATTTTTATCTGCAGAGTATTTCTCTTTTTTTCTGAGTCACTCTGACCTGATTGTTTTGTCCGGGTGATTATTTTGGATGGTACGGATACGAGCGTTTCCATCCTCCTGTCAGCATAAAGAGAGCTTTTTATTACCATTGTCGGCTCCCTGCTGGATTGTTACAATGCTTTAGTTTGTAGCCAAGTAAGCAGGTGGTTGTACATCTTTCATTGTTGCAGCTGCACAAGGGATAAATCTACTAACAATAGCCTTAAAGGGCTGCGCCTATACTCATAGAATCCAGAGTTACAGTTTGTAAATTGTATTTTTTCTCAGTGCTCTGGTAAGAGAGGGATATTTGATCAATGCTTGACCCAAGGTATGATGCACAGGGATGGGAGAGGGTGAGCAGTTTTAGCCAGATAAACCCAGATTTATCTGGTTGAGTTGGTGTTTTGAAGTCCAAATACATGGACATTCCTGGAGTTTCTGGAGGGCATTTTCCTCCTGACAGTCCGGAGCTGTGCCTATGTTATCCAGGGGCTGAATGTAAGTTTGTACAGTCCGGTACTGCGTACTACTAAAAGATTCAGTGGGGGTATGCAATACTTGAAAGAGAGGAGAGCTGTTGCCTCCCATAACCCACCAACCCATTTATCACTAGTCATGGTCGCACTTTATTCATTCCGAACTGCCTCTGAATTGTACGGGCTGTGCTTTGACCCATATAGTATGGGGCCATCTGCCTTTCATTACTGCTAGTTAACGCCAACAAGCTGCAGCTCATCCAAAATGCCCTGTGAGATCGTTAGAGACAGGTAGAAGTGTCTTAGGCTGTGTTGCTGACATGCTTAGTTAAGCATCAACCCTGTAAAAATTAAACAGTCATCATAAAATGTCACGTGTTAAACATACTTCAGCATTAGGTAAGCATTGTATCAGTCCCTCATTAATATGGTTTAGCCCAGTTCTCGCCAGCTAACTAAAGTTGTGTGTTGTTATAACGTAGCACCCTGTTCAGGGGAGAGCTCAGAGTTACATCAACCTTGACCGTGAGAGTGCAGAGAATTGTTACTATCACAATTTCACAGGTGAAAGTTTGCAAAGCATAAATTAAGGTAGTTGCAGAGGTAAGATGGATGGATGGATAATGTCAATGGCCGCATAAGAATAAAACACACACAAACTTAGTGTTACTGTTCAATAGTCTGATCTACCGGGGAAAGAAAATGTACGCTACCTGAGGTGGCTGGTTCATGCTTTTTTTTCTACTTTCCAAAACGGTACACGGTGAACAAAACATTCACTAAGCATGTGTGTGGGGTTGGTAGAGTCCTGTAAGATGTTTCGAACTTCCCTCTTTCTGCCCTCTTGAAGTTGTCCTGAGCCTGTGGCATTGGTGATACAATGCTTTTTGATGCACTTTTTACCGCCCTCTACAGTACTTTATTGTCCTGTGCAGAAATGTCTCCAAAGCATGCTTTTGATTGTTGCTTTGCAGAAACGTTTAAGAGTTCCTGTTCATATGCCATGTTTTTGAGACATCTTAGAAAAAATGATCTCTGTTGTGGCTTTTTGACTAACAAGTTTATATTCGAAGAAAAGGAGAGGGAGTCTGTGATCTGGATGCCAAAGAAGGAAGGAATTATCAACTTCAATTCGGGTTTTAAACAAGACAGAAATATAGTCTTAAAACTGGCCTTTTACGTCTCCCAAGCAACATTCACATAATGTATTAGTGTCACCTGGCGACCTGGGGTATTTTGTGAATGACCCCCTGACATCAATGTTTGGTGTTCTTCAAAATGTAATAAAACCCCAAACTACTACAATGTCGATCTGGACTGGATTAATATTATCAGATGGCCTCTGTGTGTCCTGAATCATAGCATGTGATTACATACACAGGCATCCTCCCATTTTTAAAGATTATCAGTGGTCCCTAAAATGATTGTTTGATAGAGGTTGTGGTGTTATGAGGTTGATCAAATTCTAATAAAGTAATAAATGCCCCGAATCAGCTGATTCCCACGTAGGAAGAGACATAGAGACAGACTGGTAGAGCAAGGTAGCAATATGATAACTTTGAAATAGCCTTGATTGAGCATACGCTGAGCTTCATTTAAACCTATACTTAGAGAATTTTCTGATGTGGAATAACACTTTAACTATCTCAGCCTTGTCCTCCAGGCTAGCCTGCAGGCCAAGCAGTAGCGATGTCCTCTGGGAGCCTGGACATCAGCTTTCAGCTTGAGTATCCCAGACAGCACTTGCCTTGACTTGCTGCGCTCAATGTTGGAGACTGGCTGAGGCCTTTTTTTGCTGTCATGGTAATAGTTGTTGCTGTATTAAGGCTGATTGGATAAAGGTTTCAGCGTGTCTGATTTCCTCCCACAAAATGTTGCATCCTGTCAGCGGAAACCCATTCAGACAGGCACATGGTCTTATCATAAGAGCTGTAATGCATCCTCATGGTGCATGCTGTTTATGCTGCTCTTTGTACACACTCCCACTCAAAGCAGAGACTGTGGACAGGTTCATTGGTGTGTACGCAGAGCTCGAGAATAAGGTGAGCCCACACTGGGATCATCAACAGTCTGACACCTGGCTGTGCTGGTGGAGCAGAGAGGTTAAACCAAATCTAAATCAGGAAAATTCAGGAAATGAGGGACTGAAATGAATCACTCCTGTCTCAATATTTTCTGCAGCACCTCTTTGAAAATCCTGACACGCTATATCTCTCCTGCCAGATGGTGAGCCTTTCAGAAGTTGTTTTCAAAGCCTTTTTTCCCCTCTACAACCAGGTACCACAAGCACCAGAAATAATATCTCCATTAGTATGCAAAAGAATGCTAAGACCTTCTTTTCTTCTTAAACCTTGTGCTCGTTTGCTCTGACTCATTGTCAGATTTCTGCCTGAGCAAAGTGAGTCATTCAAAAGACGCCTTCCTACAGGGCAAGAGCTACAATATTAAAATCAATACTGTATAATATCTGGAGTTTTTGTTGCCCTAGAGCGTGTGTTTTAATCCCTGGAGACTCATACATTCAATGTAAAGTATGCAGAGTTTAACACTGTGCTCTATACAAATACAAATGGTAGTACGAGTTTTTGGAAGCTAAGAACTCTTTAACTACAGGGTTGTTACTTTATTATCCCAATAACATGTTACACTGTCAAAACCTTCAAAGCAAAATGACACACTGAAAACAATGAGAGGAGGACGGAGAACAAAGTAATATCAGATTTTGACGAAAAGCAATATCATGGAGAACAAACATTAAGCCGTTATGTGGAGGTCTGTGAGGATTACATTGTCATTGTTTAGGTCATCTCTGCCCCTCAGAGGAAAAACAAAGAACAGTAAATAATTTACAGCTTTTATGAAGGAATGACTTTATCTCAAAGTGAGTCATTTACTTTTGAGCTTGCTCTACAGAGAGAAGAGTTTCTGAGCCAATGATAAAATAATGATGGGGCCACAGTTGTAGAGTTTGACACTGAACCCCAAAACCGCTCCCGGTGGAACAGCCAGCAGTGCGTGAATGCATCCGAATTAAGTGTATTATATCGTTTTTTTGTCTACTCATATACAGGTTGTTCATTCACCACAGTCAGACATGTTTGAACTTTTATAACCTCCAACCTGAACAAAAAGAGGATGTCATTAAGAAATCAAGGTGAGAACAGACAGACTGCAATAAGGTAATGATAGTGAGGCTTCCATGCTTGTCTTCTGAAGAATTGTTCTGGAAAAATGTGTGATGTTGTTCAGTTTACAGAGATGACTTCTCCCTGTGGTGACAGATTTTCCCTGTTCAGACCACTGTTGTTATACTACAGCACTTCATGTTTGCTCCTTTCAGTACGATAACCTTATGTTGTGACGATGATACAGGGATGCTGCATAATGGATACTGTTCAGTCTTTATTCATATTTGTGGGCATGATTGTTGGTGGCACACTGAAAGTTGTGTTTGAGGATTGTAAATACAAACACAAACACTTAGTTTTGCGTGAGCGTGTTTGTAGGGGTGTGTTTGTTATTTTCATTGAAATGAATACATGCAAAACAACGAGACAGGTGCTGCACGCTAGGTTAGCGCTAGGTGAATATTGGGGCAATTTGTCAAAAGTCACGGTCAGTGACAAACGTCAGTTAAATGGACTATGAAGTGGACTGAGGTGAGCCTGGTGAGATGTGTAACTGTTCACTGGAAGATTGGGATTGTTCCCCCTCCTCTGTCTCTTGTGGGATGCTGAAGATTATGTCTGATCTAAGAGGGGAGAGAGGGTCCTCCCCTCCTCTTCTTTAGACTGTCTTGCTGTGGTGAGGCTCTGAAGGTCTGTGGTGGAGGGGAAAGTTCTTCTTATCAATTAAAAATGATATATGTCCTGATAAAAAAAGAAATAGTGGTTGGTTGCGCTAACGTAAAAGATTTTAATCCGATTTCTTGCAGCAAGAACAAACATTTAAGCAAACATTTCAATTAACAGTCAAGTGAACTAAACGTACACAGGATTATTTATGTTGAAACTTGTGTCCACTGTCAGCCTTCTTCTAGGAGCTTTGCAGTTTGCACATGTTTAAACATAAATGAGGCAAATGTCACAACTTTTAGTATTGTTGCTACCTCTTATGATTCAATTTTCTTTTTAGCATTTGGCAACTTGCCTGGATTGCTTCAATATTAAAAAAATATCAATGTTGTTTAGCACACTAATGGAAACTATATTGGATGTTCACCAATATGATGCTAACAGAAACGTCTGCTTCAGCGTCGAAAAACAAAAGTAAAACGGGCTAGAACTGTTTTTCATGGATTGATCTGATATAATGTGTGATATTTGCCTGTCTCTGCATTCTAGTTATGCAGAATTAATTACTGTTGTCAAGGGGTTGTCAAGTGGTTTTGAGTAATCAGAATCAAGTATTTAACACAGCAGGGGGATGGTAATAAATAATTGTGGATACTGCTTTAATAGAGTTTGCTTGGAATGCAAGCTGTGTCCAAAAACATCAGAATAGCAATGTCAAACCATTTTTGCCTACTTTGCTTGCAACACACATAATTTGGATGAAAAACATGAACATGAACAAAACATGTATCTGCAAGCTTTGTGCACCGACTCCCAGTCAGTACCCAGTATACTCACAGCCCAGTCTCTGAATCAGCGGGCCTGTGGGCTCTAAAAAAAGTGACAATGTAATTTAATTTAAAAACATCTGAGAGCCACTCATTTTTAGAAGAATTTGGATATCTTCAAGCAATAACCTGTTACTACAAAATGAAAACACTACTTTAGAGAAGGGTAGGTAGTACCAGGTTTCAATACCGCCACCAGTGTCACGTTCTGCTGCAGCAGGTATTTTGCTGCATCATTACAGTTTAAACACTTTGTGGTCAGTGTACACAGATTTGGTCTTACTGCACACTCAAAGGAGATTTACTTCCCCCAACACAGATGCTGCCACGGTTGCGGATAAAAATAAGTAGTGTATCAGAGTGATTAGTGACCTGTAACAACATAGATTGAATTTTGGACTGTTGCTTGTTCCACCTGAACACTACAGAGCAGAGCCATACTCACGAACCAAAGGGCACAGCTTCCTCTTCATATCACAGCTGGTTTCTAGAGCAGGTGTTTACAGTGAAGGGACTTTTGGTAAAGCAATCATGTAAACTTCTGTTCTCTCCTCTCAAAGTTTCATGTCAGTAAAATAACAGTGACATGAAGTGGGTGTGCCTAAAGTGTTTCTTTTTGGATGCTTTTGCAGCTTTAAAGGCTCTAAACCAAATCAATAAAAATGTTCTAAATATGGTATTTATGGTCATATGCTCATACCATTATAGAAATACAAAGATCATTTTTCAAATCTGAGACAGAACATGGTCCACCCTCCAGTATTGGCATGCCTTAGCATTCGCCCCCATTTCCCCTCTGGTCATGTCCAAGGCTTCTGTCCACAGGATTAAGTATTAGTGGCTTTACTGTAGTGCTCAGAAGCTACTCCTGTTGTCTATTCGGATTTGAGTCAGCTGTGGAAGCTTGCCCATCACTACCCTCTCTCTCCTCTCTGTGCCCTCTCTCTCCTCTTCAGTCTCATCCTGGACCAACAATTTCTTTGTTAGATGAAGATCAGCAGAGCCAGCAGATAATAGTATGCCTTGTTCAGAGTGGGATATCACACAATCCTGCCTTTTGTTTGTTTGTGTTAAATAAGAAATCTCCTTGTGATAGTATTTCAGAAAATAACTCCATATATGGACAATAAAATTAAAATACTTTAACAGCAGGGCAGAAAGGACCGCGTGCAAGCATTTTCCACCCAGAGCAAGCACAAAACAGCTTCACAACGTGTGCAGCACTCTAAGAATGAAGGAGTAAACTGTCAGACGCGCAGATTGGAGAACACAGTCCTCATCAGGCTGGATGCTGAAGGTCGGTACTGTTTGTGTTGCAGAAAGGACCTGATCGATATCACCAATTATCAGAACATGTTGAGGTAAACTGCTCCAACATTTTCAGAGTTTTTCTATTCCAACAGCTGCTCAAAGTGACTCAGTGAGCACTCTTTCTTCAGGAGAGAATTATTGTATTGAAGCTGTAGACTCTGAAGGTCTTTGCTAAGCAAATGGCTAATATAGCACAAAGAAAGGTAACTAAGGAGGCTCAGCAGTTTGGAGTGGATGTTAATTAATAGAGGATTTATTTTTTTTCTCTATCGGGAAGGGATAAACAGCATGTGGTCTCATATTACAATCAGGTAACAGGGTGGTGTTTTCAGTTTAGAGCATGTTTCAATGCAAACCCACTCTCTAAAGGTGTTGTGCTCAGCGTGGATACTCAGCTGAAGGCTGCAGCCGTGCACCACTCCTCCACAATAGCTTTTCTTTTGGCGTAGCAGTACACAACAGCTCCCACCGCTAACAGCATGTATACAAACACAGAGACTGAAAACCTTTTGCAGCACATTATCCCACCTTTGGATGCAAAGCCAACAGACTGGTGGAAAGTAAATGAAGAGAGCTTCCCAAAACTGGCAAAGCTGGCACACTAGTATTTCTGCATAACAGCAACTTCTGTGCCTCTTGTGTGTTATGCAGCGGGACTGATATTGACCCAGTTATGCTCCTGTCTGACACCAATGTGGACATGCTTTTCAAGAACAGGTAGTCACAAAACTGGAAGCTGTGAGTCTGAAATAGTTTTTCTTCTGTTATCTTGTTGCAGCAAATCCATAGTAGTTTGAGATTTATATGAACCTGCTCCGCATGTTTTTGAGCATGTAAAACAATATGTGACCCTCTTATTTATGCTATAGCCATGCTATAACTTACTTTCAAATGTATGCACCATATTGCTGTTGGAAATAAAGCTTTGAGTATTGTTTTTAAAACGTTTTTGATGAGTTGTCCATTATTTATCTTTAACACTCTCTTAGATAATACTTAGAATTAGTAGCCCCAGTTTGGTATTTCAAGCTAATAACTCAGGCAACTTGCAATATGTGCAAAGCTAATGTAATGAGGGGTGGCGGTAGTTTCGCAAAGTATAATACATCCATGCCAAAACACAACAAACTCAACCAAAAAAACAAAAACAAACAAAAGGATTCCACAGCCTATTTGAACAACTGTAATCTGGCTACAGTTTACCATCTTGTGAATATTTTTTCATCACTGTTCTGCCCGAGCTCTACCAGAAGGTAGTGCACAGAGTTAAAAGATGTTAATTGTAAGTGATGAGCATCATCATAGATCGGTACCAGTGGATACAAAAGCCAAAGTATTGGTATTGGGACTTGAACAGTTGGATCGATTGATCCCTAGTGTCTACACTCCACAGTTTTCTGTTTTTCTCTCTCAGAGTATTGTCTCAAGGATCGATTACCAAGTCAGCCTCTGGCAAACAGCTTTTTCTATGCTCTTGGCAAGCTCACCAAATTCCTCATCCTCAAGAAGAAGGCGAAAAGGTCAGATGAAGGCTTTTAAGAAAAAAAAAAAAGGCCACATGATTGTATTTTTAAAAGCAATCATGCTTTTATAGAGAATGGGTCTCGTTTTAATGATAACTATCTTTATACATAATTAAACCTGAGGACATAAAATGAGAGCTGCTTCAGTACTGCAAGGTGCTTCTTTTCATGGCAAACAGCACTCCTCTTGTATACAGCACATCACCATCACAGCCAATATCCAATCAATAAGAGTAGTAAAGCTTTGGTTAAAGACAATAGATATCACAGGGTGTCACAGAGAGAGGCACGGCCATTTATTTGTGTTTGATATACGTCACAGGCCATATAACAGCAATCAGTAATGACTCAAAGGTCAGAGGCAGAAGTCCTGCCCGAGGAGCCATTTGTGTTTTAATTGCCAAAGGAACTCCAGCCTTATTGATCTCTCACAGCGCAGCATGACTTTGAAAAGTAATTACTCAGTTATACATGATAAGATCCCCACTCTTCAACCCAAGGGACAACTTTATTACTGTAATATAACATCCACCCTCCACCTTTAAATAAATACAAGGTAGTCAATAAAGCATGCAGGTAGTTTACAAAGATGAACAGCACCACTGACACCACCGATTTCTCCATCACAGCTACATAAGTAAGGCGTTAAAGGGAAAGAGAAAGCTTCATTAAGCAAAGGGACATCATTCCCAATCACAATGTCAGAGGGCTTCTAAACCTAAATATTTCACAACACAACAAAGCAAAGACATCTGTAGTTTCACTGTTTCACAAAAGTGAGAGTTTGTTGTTTGTTGTTTGAAGAGTTGTTCATTCACTGAATAAAAATACTCCATAACAGACCCACAGACATTATCACGATGGGAGTATGTCACAGAGGGGCATGAGACAAGAAAGCCCACTTTCTTCCTTAATCTTTCTCCAATGAACCCCTTGCATGTGCCATTCGACAAAACAACAAAATAAAAGGAATTCATGCTGCAAATTAAGACCACAAAATTAATTTTAATGTTGATATCTTACTCTACCCTTGGGACCCAAAAAACGTATTAGATATTAAACCTAATTACAAGTCTTTCACAATTCTTTCAAATGAATTACTCTCCCTACCACAGCAAATTCATGGAATCCTGCAACTCAAGACACTAACTTCCTCCTCTTGTAATATCAGTCATCTGGGTATTATTATTTCCTTTAGTTTACTCAACTCAGCATCACCTTGTTATTAGAAAAACTCAACAATAATCTAAAACGATGGTCTAACCTTCCACTCTCTCTAATTGGACAAATACCAACCATCAAGATGAAAGGTTTATCTCAAACCTTTTTTCAATGTTTCCAATAATCTAAAGGCTAAATGGTTCCAATCAATAAACTTGGTCACATCACACTTTAAATGCAAAGTGTGCAGAAAAATAAACTCAGAGGAGGACTTAATGCACCCAACTTCAGTTACAATACATTGTTAAATGGTATTAGGGGAATTTTCTCCTGTACCCATAAGTCAAGTCAGCCATTAAAAATAAAGTCACTATATTATATAACCACATCAACAAGGAGAACAGATCATGACATATTCTACATCCATCAAAATTCCTTCAAACTTGTACAAATCAATCACCAAGATAGATAGCAACATCCACCTACCCCCGGAAAAAGGGGGAGAGAGATTTGTCTGTTCTCCCTGACTTCAACTACTAGACAGATCTGCCAGAAATTCAGTCAAAATGACAAAGAATACCAAGTGCTCTGTCCTCCATAGAACCCATATGGCTCTGCCCACATTTACAGCACTTTTTGTTTATGGTAACACAAAAAATATCCTCTTTTGACCGAACTTCAACCAAAGCACACAAAACATCACCAAATAGTTCACCCTTGTAAAGTGGAAAGCCAAACAAACAATAATCAGTCATTGAAGGTTATATCTCCTCATTCATATTAATGGAAAAAATATCTGCCTCTTTAACGGAACACATTACTCAGCTCCTCAAAACATGGACTCCATTTATGTAACTTCAAATCATGTGTAACGATATATTTTCAGCCACACTGAGCTCTGTGTAGTTCAGCCACAGAAAACCTCAGCACTGCTTTTCTTTCTCACCTCACACACTGCTCTCTCTGTGCTCTTCTTATGAACTCACATCTCCAGAGAATTCCAATTTTCCAATGAAAAACTTGGTTCCCTACTGGTAATCACAGAAGGCCAGTGTTTCCTCTCAATTACAATACAGTAAACAACTTCATATCATCGTGGCAGCATAATATCCTCCTGTCACTCCGTCCTAGTGTCACATAGTTTGATAATTTGCTCAATGATCTCTCAGAGAAATCATGCAGAGCATGTCTTCACCACCTGCCTCTCTGTGTCTTCATAAATGGTAAATTAACTTGTACTTACATAGTGCTTTTCTATTTTTTCTGACCACTCAAAGTGCTGTTATACTCACATTCACCCATCATTCAGCTACTGATGGCAGAAGCTACTATAGTAAGGGACCGTCAGTATTAGCTAATCTCATTCATACACATTCAAACACATACACACTGACCATGTCACCAGTAGAAATTTTGGGTTCAGTGTCTTGCCCGAGAACACTTCGGCATGTGACTGCAGGAGCTGGGATCAAACTGCCAACCTTTCAATTGAGAGACGACCGACTCTACCACACACACAGACTGATAAATGCTTCAACTATGAGACATTAAACAACCTCCAGAGCCACTCAACCAGACAATAGGAGATTAATATATTTTCCTCACACTTCAGCCCCTTAGTAATCAACCTGAAATCACAAGCTTTGCTTCTGCTGATATAAGCTTTTAGTATTCACTTCAAGTACTGTTAGATCTGCAACAGAAGTCTCACCATTTCAGAAGATCATTAATCAATCCATCTTTATTTATGTAGCGCCAAATCACAACAAATGTGGCAGGAAACGGCAGAAACCTCGAGCAGAACCAGACTCGTGTTTGACAGACATCTCCTGAGATTGTGTTGTGGTTGGAATTAAGCATAGAGGGAGATGCAGAAAGAGAGAGATGGTGGTGGTGAGATGGATAGTAGTATGCAATCTGTTTTTTGGGTGAGTGATCACTTCGATTGTGTCCAGCAATGTGCAGCTTCTATGCAGCGGTGTAGCTCTTTTTAATACCATATGTTATCACTTTACCAGATGTTCATATGATAGATGAGCACAGTCTGTAGTGTTTATAGTTGTGAGGTATTTACTTTCCCACTGCCATGACCCTTTCAGAAAACAACAACTTTTCACAAAGCACAACAACATTACAAAACAGAAAGGGTAGGGACAACCCTTCTTGTTTCTTTTGGTGTAACCTACATATTAGGACATCATCTGGTCTCAGAGTCAGGTGTCAGACCTCAAGTGAAATCATATGAGCATCAGCCTTTTTCACTTCGGAAGCAAAATGTTCCCTTTTTTCATGTTTTTTAGGTCAGAAGAAAATGTTTCACTTTTTCATGTGTATATATATATATATGAAGAAGGTAAAAATGTTGCTTCTGACGCTTTTGAAGTACAATATCCAAATGATGGAATGAAAAAAACCTGCAAAAGAAAACTCATTGAAGCAGTAACCGTATTGTTGAGGATAGCCCTGCTATCTTTAAATCTGATGGTCCTGGGTTCAAATCCCATTAAGGGCTTCCAATGTGAGATGAAATAAAATGTGGTATAAAAATGTAATTCACGGTAAAGTCAAAACATTAGTGCTTAAATATTAAAATCGTAACATTAAATTGGTGATGTTTACCATTGCTTGGTGTGACGATGTTGGGGACTTATGTTAACATAAGGGAACAAAGTTATATCAGTCTCTCTTCTCTGAAGCAGATATAAGCATAAAGTTAATGTCTATTAGGTGCTAAAATTCAAATTTTCTAGTTGTGCTGCTCTCTCTCTCTCTCTCTCTCTCTCTCTCTCTCTCTCTCTCTCTCTCTCGCTCTCTCGCTCTCTCGCTGTCTCTCTGTTTTGACATCCTTGTATTTTATAAGCATTGGAGCTTGTGGATACTATCAAAGGCGAATATAACATATTGTATTGGTTTGAAGGACATGGTATTAAAAAGTATCAGAAGTTTTGGGAAACTTACATTGCAGTAGTTTCATTTATACTGCCCTTAATCAACAAATGTAGGCTAAGCACAATCAAAGGAGAGCTGGAGCTCCTCTGAGGTTTAACTCCAAGTCAGTCAGGGTCAAACTGCTATAAAGGATGTGTCAGGGTTTGGCATGAAGACAGACAGGACCATGCTGCTACTGATTCTTACCATGGCAGAGAGGCAGCCAATCCAATCCACAATAAGATCCCTCTGGAGTCTGACATCTCAGCCGTTCTTCGCAGCCAAGTCGAGTAATTGACACTTGTAAGAGGAAAAGGGTGGTCCATGTCAGTGCCAGAGCTGCTGGAGATAAAGCAAGGCAGAAGGGCACACTGAAACTCTGAGATAGTGGAGGAATATGACTGTTAAGGCTTCAGAGAGTGCTACAAACATCAACAGACTTCTGTTACATCATTATTTTACAGGTCTTTACTCTTTACTGCTGGTCCTTCAATTCAAACTTTATTTTCAGCCTTTTGTAATTTTTGTTCTGCTAGGCTGTGCAAAAGGAACAAGTACTCGAATGAATTGCGATAGTATTTCTGTGGTGTTTTCCACTTTATCAAGCAAGAACATTCATTAACGTGAATTATATGAAACATCAGTTCTTATGGGGTCGATTAACACCGAAAGTCCCTCCTGCAGCAGCTGTAAAATCAGGAGCGTCACTAAATGTCTGCAATAAAAGATACCAAAAGGCAGATCTTTGTAGAACTAATTGCATTGCTACTTAAGACATGCCCACAACTTTAGTTAAATCTCTGATTTTCATGACAGATCATTTTCACATTATGTAATCCATCGCAAACTGTAAAAATGTTTTTGAAGACTAAAATAAGTATCTGTGGTGGTGTTATCTCAGGGAGCTGGTCACAGCTGCCAGATGAATAAAGATGAGAGGCTGCTGAATTGAACTTGCAGTAGAAACAGTAATAATAGAATAAGTACAGATATAATATTAGATGTAATATTTGTAGTGGCAGTTGCAATGGCAGTGATGGGAACTTTCTCTGAAGCCAATAGTCACTCACTGACATTGTTAGATGACTTAACAGACCTGGTTTACATAGTGTGTCCTGTCTGCACAAAGCTAACATAAATCTCTGGTTACACCTACAATGTTGGGGAGCTAGTTTGGCCCAGTAGTTAAACTTGCGTGCCCCATGGACAGAGGCTATTATCCTCCAAGCAGGTGGCCCAGGTTTGATTCCAAGTTGCAGCCCATTGCCCTATTGCATGCCCCAATCTCTCTTCCAGTTTCCTGCTCACAGTCCTATCCCCTCTAAGATAAAGGCCTAAAGGCCAAAAATATAAAAAAAACTTCAAGATTATTTTTCTTCTGCAACTTAAGGGCAAGAGAAGTTCCAACAAAAATCTGTAGCAGATATAAAAAGCTGTGTTATCCTCCTCTCTGTGAAAGTCACTACAGTTTCCAGTTCTCTCAACATCAAACTGTGCCATCACAGGCCTGCTTCAAATACTTAAACTCTCCAGAGGTCACAACTCGTCATTTTGACTCCCCACTCCTGTCATTCTCGAGTGAAAAGCTCAGTGATGGACACACTGGTGACTGACAAGCTGGTGGAGAAATGTCTTTGAGAAGACAGCCAGCTGAATGTGGAGCACTCGTTCTGCTTTTTGCTCCCTGGGTCGTCCTGGTTATTTCTTTAACTGTTGACCTTGTGAAAATTGCAGGCTGTTCCCCGGGGCCTCAGAGCTCCAGGTCACAGCAGACTGCATCTCATCCTCTGAAAGCTGATTCTCAGTGGGCGCTACATTAAGTGCTGCTGTACTCTGCAGAGTGCTTACTACAGGGACCTGAGATCAGAGAGAGCTGCATCTGAGCTCATATGCATCAGATGAGGAAATGGGGCAGTCTCTTCCTCACACTTTGCTAAAGTGATGCTTTCAATATTGTGATTTTGGTTCCGTCAGCATTTCCATTAACTTTTGCTTTTAATCCAAATTGTAAACATTACTTCTTTTTTTTTTCATCATGTATCATATCCGGAACGCTGCGCCACCTTCTTTTGTATGTAACCATCAGAGAAAGGTTAAGAGGTGGTGATAAAAAGACATCATAAAGAGAGGAGGAAAACTAAAGAAAAGTGTGATTATGGTTGTCTGTGAGGGAGCCTTCTGTATGGTTGAGGACAGGCAGTCTGCAAAGAAATACATTACTGTCAGTGACCTCTTATCATCTCTGTCATGATAAGAGCAGAGCAGATAGCACCAGAGAAAGGTTGGAGAGAGAGGCATTGATATTTTCCTCTCATCCTTCACTACTAATTTCTGCCTTTGATACACACCAAAACACTAGACCCCTGCTTTAAAATTGTTCTTATTCATTCATATTCGGTCTCCAACATGAATGACCCCTATGATTCTGAGTTAACCCTTTGAATTTGCAACATAAATAGTCCAGCTGTAACATTTGTGTTTTTTTGCTTAATGTGATGTCATATCTTGAAGCATCTTCAATTTTTTCACTTCCCTAAAACTTTTAAAAAGTTTTATCTCGACTATACTCGGCGTCCTTGGAGGCTGTAACTTAGTTGCATAAGAGACCTAAACCCTGTTATCTCTGATTGAAGCTCTGTGTTGCTTTACCCTTTCATTGACCAAACAGCAACCCGAGGCAGACTTTATCAGAGTTTTTATTATGTCTCCTTATTTGGAAGAGTTGTTTGGAAACAGCAGTTGTTTCCCTCTGTGGCTCAAATTGTTTGGACATACAGTATATGTGAACCCAGCAATTGAACCCTGATGCAGAAACAAACCAAGTGACCCAAAATGGCCTAGAGGAGCAGGTCTCAGGATGCTTCATATCAAACACTGCAGCGTTTCATCTGCTGTGAGAATGAAACAACCCAGCAACTGGAAAAAATACCTGCTTGACTCAACACACTATTAAACAGGCAGTAACAGGCATAGTAATACGGTGATGAGGCAATTTCAATTACAACTGATAGTTAGCATAAAAATAGCGCTAGAATGCTCACCATGGCCACCCAACGTTAGACAATTTCACTCATCTGCCCAAATGGAGATGAGGCATTGACCTCCTCGCTGGCTGCAATTCGACTCATGACTCTTTTAGTTGGTGGCCATTGGTATGGAGCCTAGAACTTAACAATGTAAGGTCAGCCTGCTTAGCAATACTGCTGTGCGAACTTATATGACCCAAAAATTCAGCAAAGTATAATCTTCATCATCTGAACCAAAAAAAAGCTAACAAAGTTTGGAAGTGTCTTCAAATCCAGTTAAAAATGCAAATGAAGGATGTGTGGCCCTATTTCTCTTTTATTCATTTCACTCTGCTTTTAGATTTTGTTAGTTGACTAAACCAGCAATAAATGATTGTTGTAAAAATGCAAGGGTTAAATGATTCCACTTACTTTTTAGTATTGTTTTTCATAGAGAGAAAGATTCTTGCTGTATCATGAGATCATTTTTAAATTACATTGATTCAAAAAGCAGGTGCATTGATCAGAAAAAAGGGACTGTGGAACTATGTTGCCTGCATCTTTAAGCTCAAGTCTTCAAAAAAGCCTTTAAAGGGACAGTTTGGTTTCTTTTGAGGTTGTGTTGTATGAAGTACTTGTCAATAGTAAATATATTACCCACAGGAGGGCCGGGCAGATAAACTGAGCAGAGAACCTAAACAGAGGCCACTAGATAGATGTTGTGTTGGTTGAATGTAAACATAGCTTTGATGGAACATGTGTTAAACCTGTGGTCAGGTATTGATTAACTTCCTCTTTTGGATTCATCTACCTTCATGTTAACATATATTTCAAAGATGTGCCTTCTTGCTCATAAACATTCAGCACAGAGGCTCCATGCAGACCAAGAGGTTAGGAGCACTGTGTCATATTACAAGCATTAATGTCATAAGAAAAGGATCTCAGTCTTTGATGCACCTCAGATGGATCATAAAACGAGCGGTAATGTTTAATTCAGCGTTCAGAGACAGAATGATACTTCAGCGAGACTCACTTTTCTCACTTCATGCACTGAAATGAGATTTACAGTCATTCACAGCCCTACTGTACTCCAGTTCAACACCATGTAAAAGCTTAAATCAGTAAATTTACTATTTTACCAGTTTAGAGATGCATTAGATGCAAAGATGTTTCATTCAACCGGGTTTGAATCAGTGAGGATGAGACACTGCTTTGTGTCGCATCCAAGTTTGTGTGATTGATGAAAACATCAATCACACAAAAAAATAAAATACAGCTTTAAAGGTTTTTAGCTTGGAGCAAAGGTCACCAAACTGTTTCAGCTAAGGACTAAAGAGAAAAATCTGGTTTCTGAGAAACATTGGAGAGTTGGCAGTGATCAGTTATAATTCACTAAATGTTGTATACAAAGCTGGGAAATGACATTCCTGGCATTCAATGATAACTTATTCTAGCAGAATAACATCACTGCACTGGTTCTGTACACCGCAAGAATGTGTTTCAACATTATTCATGCAGCCAAATAAAACACAGTAATACAAACTCAGGGTTCTGGTATATATTAAAAATGTTGGGCTTGGGTCAGTTTGAGTCCTAATGTCTCAAGCACAGGATGAGTTTTAACAGAAATGCGTGGCCTGAGCCACACTCGAATCGCAACTAAGATTCAACCCTAGCTAGCTGGCAACTGATGTGAGTCACTAACCAAAGACACATAAAGCTAACTATTCAATAAATGGAAAATAAATAAGTAATTTAATTGTACTTACTTTCCACTCAAAATGCCATTTTTGGTGAGCAAAGTAAAATTATTTGACTTCTCCTTGATTTTGCAGAGGCTTGGTTTAGAGGTGTCTGTCTCATTTGTTGAATTTCTGGCTGGCACCAATGAGTGCCTCCCCAGCTAAAACATGTTAAGGTCACTCCTCTGCATTTCTAAAGGCTTCGATGGATGCATTGTTTCTGAATTATTTTAGTTTTTTCCATATCATGTTTAGGCTACCAGAATAAAGGAAGTGTAGCTAATCTAGTCCCACAGGTGAAAAACCTGTCACTCACTCTTAACCATCAGCCAAGCTAAGCTAGTGGGCTCATGCAAGTATTCTTCATTTCTGTGACCCTGCAGTGAATTATCACTGCAGGGTCACATAAGGAGAGAAGCTGGGGGCTGAGTGACAGCCACTCACATAGTCTGTGGGTGGAACACTTCAGTTTTCATTAGGAAAATATATTTAACTTATTGTTTGGCATTATGCTTTGCCAACTGGTGACCCAATGGAGGCCGGCTGCTCACCCAATTTTGATTGCAACCCTTACTTTGGGAAATGTTGCTTAGACAATCTTGGATGTCACAGGTTTCTGCAGTAATAGTCAGAAGTGAACTCTTCAAACTCAGCAGAGATTAAAATAACTGAATACACAGTGACCCCTGAACTCAAGTGTACACTGCACAGACTGTACCTCTGCTAAAAAAGCGAAAACTTGAAAACAGTCTAATTATATTAGTGCCCTAGAAAAAAAGTTATAATTTCAGAGGATGGAGGATCACAGAGAGGACAACGTTTTTAATTTGAGCTGGGAAGCAGACCTCCTGTGAAGTCTGCCTCTCCCTTCTTTGGGTGTAAACTGGCTCAGAGAAGAGCAGGTGTCACATGGGGAAAACACTGTAATCTGACTCTCATTATGACTGAAAGAGCAAACAGCAAACACATGACACTTTTGACTGGAGGGTTTTCTGAAAAAAAAAGATGCATCATTTTGTATTGAAAGAGAACCTGTTTATACCAAGCATATGATTCTGTTTTAAAATTGTATTTCTGTGCTGAAACCTGGTGCCGCTCTCCAATTCAAGCACCCTCCCGTTTCACAATCATAAAACTTCCCCCCTGCCTGCCTTCAAAGTAAAGCATGTATACAAAATCACTTTGAAGAATCTCTAAAGAATACCAGAGTTTCAGAAAAGAAGATGCTGAAACACTTTTTCCATCCAAAGTGTCCATTTAAGTAGAGCCTCAGAGAGCTGAGAGCACTATAAAGGTCTTCCTTGCTGGGGTCTGCAGAGAAGGACATTGGACTTAAACATTTGACTGAGGATTAGAAGGTGATCGATAGCATGGTAGATAGATAAGGAGAAGTATGGGGCTCCTGTGGCTCAGGTGTAGAGTTGGTCATCAGAAAGGTTGGGGGTTTGATCCCAGGTCCTGCTGTCCACATGTTGAAGTGGGCAAGAAGCTTAACCTGAGCTGCCCCTGGTAGCTGTGCCACCGGTGTGTGTGAATGGGATTAGTTAATACTGATAGGCTTTTTACACAGCAGCATCTGCAAAACACACCTCCTTGCCTTTCCACTGCCAGAAGTTGCTTGTGCGCAACGAAACCAACAGAGGTATCTTTTTCCCCTTCTCTCTGGTTTCCATGACACCTTTGAGAGTCTTGTGCAACTCGCTGATCAGCACACAGAGTTTCTTTCTCCTACCTATTTTAAGGGACTTGAACACGCTCCATGAGAGCTGCAACATCTCTGAAAAGTTCAACACTGAACAAAGTCAACAACAAGTTAAGCTTGGCTCCTATTGACAAGCCGACTCCACCTGTTTGTTTTCTTCATCCTGCTGCATCTTGTCTTCACAGACTTCAGATGGGCTGGTCTGCTTGGAGAGGAATGTTTGCCCAACCAATGGTTAAAATTATGACATTAATTCTGCTTCCCTTTTTCTGCAAGGAAATACTCCTTGATTTGTGTAGCATGACTTTCATCCTTGCCCAGGTGATGAGTTCAGACAGCCTCTCCAGGTGTCTTGCTGTACATGGTGCAGTTTGGAGCGGGCAAATGATATAAATGATGTCGCTTCACAGCAAGACTTCGCCCACCACCTGCCTTGCACTGATTTAGAATTACCAATAATGCTGGCGCAAAGAGGGCTACAGCTGCTGCCATTGAGTGTTGAAGTTTTTCAACGTAAGGCACACGTGCATAACTTTTGAGGTAGCTCATTGCTGTTGGCTTGATGTTTTCTGGGATGTTAGAAGTCCTGTGCAAAGGCAATGAGAAGGTGGAGGTTGAAAGTATATGCCTTCCTCTCCCTTGCCCATTTTCAACATTTTCAAATCGTATTGTGTGCCATTAGTTTTGTGTTTGAAAAAGCACTGACGATAAGCCCATACATACGCTCTCCCAGGTCAGGTCATGTTCACCTTACCCTTCTTATCCAACTCCACCTTTGGGCCCTGTCTCCGTTAGATTGTACCTGCAGTCCTCAGTATGGCAGGTAGCATATCTCAACAATACTAAAATCCCCACTCCAGGCTAGTTGATGATCTGTGGTGTGTAAGTGTAACATTTTCCTTTTGCTGCTGAAGTCTGACGTTTGAAGCGGTGTGAGGGGCTGTTAGAGCAGAAGTCAAAGGCCCTGCGTGTCTGCTTGTTATGACAGCTTCAGTCTGTTAGTTTCTGACATTTAAAGGCCAGGTGGTTGTTTAGAGGCAGCGTTTTAAACTCAACAGTTTATTGTTGATTTTGTGGTTTTATTTTGTTGTTGGAAATAAAGCTTAAAGCTGGGGTTGGTAATCAGATTTAGATACACTTTTTGTTATACAGGTTAAAATGATCTTTATGTCTTGATGGCAATAAATACATAATGTGTTCTTAAAAAAGAGCGAAGAAAAGCTGCTATCTACAGCCAGAGTAAACCTGGGAAAACACCAACCAATCACCGTTTTTGGGTGCCAAAATTTTAAACCATTCAAATCCTGTCCTGCCTTTCTGCTCGCCTCCTGCGCGTACATTTCCCCGGCGTGTACTCTGAGTCCCCGTCTCCTGCCTCTGCTTCCCCTGACTCTATTTACTGCCCCTCTTGCTTGACCTCGGGCCTGTCCCCTCTGACCCGATGAGGTGCTTTGCTCAGGACTGTAGTCCGAATCAGAGTCTAAAAAGCTCTCACCACGGGGGCTCTGACAAGCAGAAGAATGAATGACATTTAGTAAGTCCTACAGAAAGTGTATATGTATCATAGCGTCCGTCCGGACGCTGTAGGGATGACGAGCCGATTCGTGAACACGTTGAGTTTTGATAACCGGTCACTGTCGGCTGTGATCACACCAACCAACAAAGCCACAATCAATGTTTGAATGAATGAAGAACTTCTCCTCTTGTCTCTCCTCTCTCCAGCTCACACACTCTACACCTCAGTCTCCTGATGCCTTCAATAACCGTCAACACTGTAGGAATTAAGAACATCTACACTGAACACGTTTAACAAACAGTAGAGCTGTTACAGAATTATATGTGTTATAACTTTTCTCCTGATATCGTGTCACCGGTACAACTGGATAATGCTAAAATGACAGTTGTGAGTACTAACAATAGCCATGTTTGTTTGTGTTTTTAACTTTCACTATGATAATGCTTTGGTGAGGACCAGTTTTGAATCAGTCACCATCATATGGTCGCAAGTCATGATGGAGTCATGAGGAAATGCTACTTTCAAATTCATGCTAGTTTTCCGAGACTACCAACCCCAGCTTTAAAACTCAGACATTCACATTTTAAATAAAAGCCGTTGTAGTTTTGATGCAGTCTGCTCTATACATGCTGCTATTACTGTAAACAATTTTCTTTGCAACTATTTGCAAGTTTTAATTGTGTTTAATCATGGATTTAATAACTGCTTTAATGCATTTTTGTCTCTCTGGCTGTTTGCTCTCTGCGGCCTGTTTCATGCTGGCTCTTTATCCATCCAGCTAATAAATGTAACTGCGTATGCCTTCTGCTCTATCCATTTGGCTTTAGCTAAGCAGATTATCCGAGCATATTGAACTCATAGATCATTGTTGCTGCTGGGAGCTTCAAAGTATCAGTAATATTCTGATTCTGGAGATCCATATATTTATATTTTTTAGACTTGAAAATAACTGAGAGCTAAGCCATCATCAACAACGATGTTGACTATATAAAAGAAACATTAACATGCAAGATAAATATGTAATAAAAAGTGTAACATAAAAGACAGATGATCAGGTTAATACAGACATACAACTAATTTGTAATGTTAAAAAAAATAAATTTAAAACAGGTGCAATCAGAGGTCTTAATGAGTTTACAAGGTATGCTAATCACGCCTCTCAGAGAGAGGACCGTCAACCTTTTTGTACAGCAGCAGTGGTGGGTGTTGTAACGATCATTTGTAAGAATGTGGAATGAAAAACTGCATCAAGTGGTTTTATGGTTGCGGCTGAAGCATGCCTGTAAAAAACATCTCCTGCTAAAAAGTTGCCTTACCCAGGGTTTTTTCCACAGTGCAGAGGAATTGAGGATTAAGACCATTTATTTTTTCATAAAACATTATGCTGCCTCTCAAATGTTCATAGTGTAACACAGAGTTATAGGTATTACAAGCTTTTAATGGGTCGTTTGCATAGTGGAGGTGTAGTTATGATAATTGTGCAGGGTTGGCTTGGCAGTTGTGGTCGGCCCAATGAGATATCTTTCCAGGGGACCCAGAATTCCAAGCAACGGCCCTGGTCACTGCAGACGTGCATTAGTTTGCAGCAGATGTAAATACCAAATGCCCTTTCCAAATGTCTTATTTGAAGCCTTCAATGTAGAGAAGACAGATATTCCTCATCCTCAGACACAGCTGTCCTCCTCTGTCACACATGTTCTTTAATCTTTTACATGAAAATGTCAGAAAATAATCTATTATCATGATTATGCTAACATATGATACAGGATATATGATGGGAGATGAGGCAGTGATTGTGTGTGTGTGTGTGTGTGTGTGTGTGTGTGTGTGTGTGTGTGTGTGTGTGTGTGTGTGTGTGTGTGTGTGTGTGTGTGTGTGTGTGTGTGTGTGTGTGTGTGTGTGTGTGTGTATTTTGTGAACATTATGCTGTATAAGTGTTTCAGGTCAGGTATGTGAGTCTTTAAACTTTTCCTGGAGGTCACCTCCAAAATGAGACGAGTATAAAGTAGAAAGGAAACAGGGGAACAGATAATGTAATTAGCTCTAAGTGTCTGGGTAGTAAACGTGTTCACTGAACACACAGGAGATTTCAGGTCAGAGCCTCACACCATCTCTCAGAGAATTAACTCTGTAGTCTGACTTCTTTAATTGTATTGATCCAGCTTCTTTTTTCTACCTCAATGTTGATTACTTGGGCCCGACTCAAGAACACAAACAAGTTTCAGAGAATTTACAAAAATCATCAAGGGATTTCTTTGGAAAATCGTCTAAAAACAGCAGCAAAAGAACCCAGACACTGTCAAGGTTCCTACAGGCAATCAGTTCTATATGTAGTTCTTAGCAAAGATAATCATGAGCATTAGTTAAACAGCAGACTAGAATCAGATAAATATTATGGAATTAAACGATGTTTAATTCAAACTATAAAGACCAAGTGGCAACCTTCCAGCCAGGAGAATTAAAACCAATGCGGAAGAGCCATAAACTGCAGTTCAAGTGCAGCTTAAAGCTGGAGTAGGACATCCTGAGAAAGCCGCAGCAGTTAGCTTGATTTTGAAAGCACACAGCCGAACAGAGCCCTCCCCCTCCTTCAGAGCAGCCTGTAGGGAGAGGGGAGGGACACGCCTCCAAACACATGAACGCACTGTGGCAGACTACAGCTGGAGGATGACGTCACGATAGCTAGCTGTGGAGAGGCGAGCGATTTACTTTGTTATTTTCATCGAAGGAAAACATGTCTGACTCCCATGTAAGTAAACCGCTTATGTTACCACATTAAAAAATATGTAATTAGTTAGAATGCACAGCATAGCTTGCATGTTAGCTTTACTTGTGTTTGTTTTTATCATCTGAATACAGCTAGAGTAAGTTGTTGCTGCCGGGCTAATAACTCCTGGCTAGCCAGAAAAGTGGAAACAGTATTGCCAGCATTACAACTAAAGTCCGTTTGAATGTTTATTTTGATTTAGCATCGCATTTCATGATGTTTAGTTACTAGACGGCTACAGTACCTATATATTAATTAGTGTTCACCATTGTTGACAGTCTTCATTTTCGTGTTGGAACTACAACATATTGACTGTTTTCTGTGCTTGTTAGATCTCTCATGATGACTGCTGATTACGATCCTGAGCCAAGCACCTCAGGTCGGAGAGGACAATGCCGGGGTCGAGGGCAAGGCAGAGCCAGACGAGCGAGAGGGAGAGCAACGACCGGGGATGTGCTCCAGATCCTGGGGACAGCAACAGAAAGTTCCGCCATGCTGCACAGACAGGTTGTTGTCTGGCAGCATGGAGCACTTGGTGCAGGTCATAGAGGAGTAATACCTTGTTGCTGTATCTGGAAAATCCGTGACCCTTACCCAGATCCACATGGACAGTATAAAGGTTTCAGTTGGGAGTGAATGAAACTATGACATGATAACATACAATACTTTTATGGTGACCATTTAGTTCCTTTGTATATATTTTATATTTATCTTAATGTAAAAAAAAACTTGAGTGTGCTGTGTATACATTTTTTAAATAAATATTTAAATTTACACTGGCCTTCTCTCTTCAAATTGCAAAATAATTAAATCAATTTCAAATAACATACAACATTATAAACAAATAATTGCAATATCAAAGAGTTTTACATTTACTTTTATTAGAAAATATATTTATTACAGAAATAAAAATAATGGCTGTTGAAGGTAAACATGTTGGCGTGGATCTTCCGGCCTCCTGGTTCTCTTCTTTGGCATCCCCCCAGTTGCTGTCAGCCTTCTGTGCAGGATCGTGCTCTGGAGGTCTGTGATGTACTTGTAGTCCTTATCCACCTTCATTGTGTACAGGCTCCACTTTTTTGACTTCTTGTTAAATATTTTGCAATACCTAGAAGAAAGAATCAGAAGTTTAGTCAAAGGTTCTCATTATCTTACAGCACTGTGCATTTGATTTCAATCATAATAACCCTTCCTTCAGCCCCGTATGTAAACAGTTATTTCTTCTAGCCATGCAAGGAGTTGACGCCACTATCACTAATGTGTGCTTAGTACCTACTGCAGTGTGTATTGTGCACATATGGTACATATACTGTATTTCTTATTGATATCTTGAATATTATCTCATATTTTCTGAGTAAGTGATGTCAAAATGTGCTCTCTCCCTCTTTAGACAGGGAGACTGTGACCACAGTTATTATTAATACAATTATTCTGTGTATTTGATTCCTCGTTGAACACTTTTATTCATGCTTTCCTTCACCAAACCAAGCTTTTAGAGAAGCAGCTAACATTCACAGGATTTTTTATCAGCCAAACTTTTTGTCTCTCATCTCTTTAGTCTGTATGGTGTCTGCCTGTCCTGCTGTGGTCTCAGATTGCGAATTAGCATGCAGATCACGTGAAGTGAAAGAGAATGGTTTGGATTTTATTTTGTGCGGACACTAAAAAAAAAACCTTCTGCGTACGTAAATCAAAAATAGCTCATAATAAAAAAGAGCAGTATTTGTACCTCCACGCAAGCAGTGGTCAAAGCAACGTTCATGTTCATGGAGTTCTTATCGGGCCTGAAACTCACGTCAGAGGGGGACTCCGAACACATGAAACAGCGGGGGGTGCAAGCCTCTGCGTCCCGTGTTTTAACGGTGTGGACGTCGATGTTCTTGTAGCTATGAAAACACAGACAAGACGGCATTTAGACTTTGTACAACACCCCATTCATGCTGACACAGAGAAACAGAAGAGCTACCAGCTAACAGACTGTATACAGGTCTCTATAAACATAGCTACAAGCTGTTAGCCGGCCATTAGCCATTAGCCACTAGCTGTCTCATAGATGAACAAAACCCTGAACACAAAGATAAATGAAATGACATGATTACCTGTCCAGTAGAAAATCAGCAACCATGGCGTCGCTTTAGAGACCCTTCTAATCCTTCAGCCGCCTCAGAAATGCAGCCCGAATATTGACTCGCATTTGAATCTTCATCCAGCGTTTTTAAGTCGTCTCCTTTTCCATCACAGTCGTCCTCTTCTCGCTCTGTTTAGCGGCAGAACTTGAGGGCAGAAGTTGGGCTAAAGACGTCGGTTTCTCTCTCTCTGACATGTTTATCAGATGTTCTGAGTTAGTGAACAGCCTGTTGATGACGATCTCAGTCAGGTCACGCGCACTCCTGTAAACAGGAGGTGTGTCTTTCGGCAGGTCACAGGTCATCCGGCCGGTCAGCCAATCATTGCGCTCGGTGGCGAATTAATGATTGGACGAACTTATTGCAGCCTAGCTGCTGACACAGACAACTGAGATTTCTCATCTCAGTGTTAGATCACTTTGTGTATTACTCCCTATCGACATTGCTTTTTGCTAGTGATTGATAAAAATGTATCAAAATAACATGTCCTACTCCAGCTTTAAGGCTGGCTCCGGAAGTACCGGAAACCACATACACACCAATTTAAAAAAACTTATATTTACAGCAGAAATAAACATGTTTACAGCCTGGTACAAATAATGTGTTTAGTCTGAATAGCTCATTTCTTTATCGGCACACACTGTACGGGGGTGAATTATTTCAGAACGCAGTTTAGTAGATATTAAGATTACAAGTTTTCCATAATGAGAGGCTCAGCTGACTTGACTGACAGGCGGGAACACTGTAGCTGTTGGCGAGGGGGCTCGAAGCCTGCCTCTTTACCTCACACTTGCTCCTCAGAAGTTAGATTGAGTTCAGCATTTCCAATATGGCACTCGCTGGTGATAGGCTTTACAACAGCGCTTCAGAAACAGATGGGTGATGTCATGGATACCACATCCATTTATTATAGTCTATGATAAAGACATAGAAGTTTAAGGTGCTGCAGAAACATCAAGATGCAAAATGAATCTGATTTCCTGAGATGCTACTTGTGTTTCATGTGAGACTAGGACTCAGTGTTGATTTACTATTGTAGCCCAAAGCATTACCTTTTTATATACATTCTGTATATACTGTTTATATAACACAAAAACATGAAGTTCTGTGCATACCAAAAACATGAATTAAGGAAAGTGTGATGTATTTTATCTGAGTCAAAATAATACAATAATTCACATTGTGCTCAAACTTTTGATCTCCTGGATGATAGCCCATCAGTCAGTAGACTTTGGCTCCACATATACGTCTCCAGCCTGCCAAAAGTCTGCTATCTTGTAAGCACGAGTTACATTTTAATAAAATATTGATGTTTCAATTTCTGACTGCCACTGAAATTGTGGAGGTCTGTATCTGTGTATTTTAATTACTTCACTCTTTCACACAGCATCAGAACTGCTCTCCCATTGCCCTGTGAATTTGCAGCCAGCAATGATACTAAATCCTCACATATGTTGTTTGTTTTCAGTTGACTTGACACTCGTCTGAATTTAAATAAGCATATGCTGCGTCTTGTAATGTGTGATTTCTGATTTCAGCCCTCCAGATACAGTAACAAAGTTCTGCCTTTGTGCTTTTATACTGATGCTACAATGAAACAACATTAGAGTCTCAGTTTGTGGTTTCATAATGGTTATGGTGGTGAAGAAGTACAAGTAGTAAACACACTGAGACACATACACAATCACAGCGCTACTCAGTCTTGCCTGCTCCATTAGCTCACTGTGATCCTGACTCACCTCTGTAACACCTCTGCTACGATCTCTGATGCTGGCATTATGGTGGGACGACTTGTTCCCACCATCACTCCTCTGTGAAAGCTATAATGAAGGCAAGATGGGGATGTCAATTTTGCTTGTTGAACTGTTAAAAAAGGGTTTAGTTCTACTTGAATGTCAGCTGTCAAATCAAACTTTCTCCGATTTTCTGAAACATGTTTGAACTAAAGTTTGTGAGAGACAAATTGAAAGTGAAGCATAGTTAACAGGGTGAATGTTGAAGTCAAAAAGTAGCTCCTGGTGATATCTTAAAAACTCAAAGGCTTTGACATATTTTCAAAAGGGATTCTGATATTTGAACAAAAAGGAGTAGAAGTGCTGCTTGGTCCTTGTGTTAATCATATACAGGTGTTCTGTGGAAACACATGGTTTGCTGTGCTATACACTCGTATCAATGTGGGGAAAATATGGACCCAGTCAGAAAATGAAAACTGTAACTGTCCTTTAAAAAAACCTCCCAAGACTCAACATCAGGGACACTTTCATCTACTGCTGATGAAGGCCCAAATGAAGACCTAGGGCAGCAATGCGTTGGCTATTTTTAGGATATATGGAATGTAAAATGTCACCATTTTAGTTCCACACATACCCTACAGTCTGCCTGAGTGTTTTTGAATGTAGGTTGCAGTTCTCTCTTTTTTACATGTTCATTTTTTACCCATGGGATCACCCCTTCACAAGATGACTCAAGCACAATGGTACTAGCATTTCCATCACTAATAATCATTTCTCTTTTGCTAATTGCTATTTGTAAAGTGTTATTTGTGTGCTGTCAAAAGCCAGTGATTTGAGGAGATTGTAGATACAAATATTTTGCTTCCGACCCTGCCATGAGGGCTCAGTGATTCAGTGTCAGCGGTAAGATAATGCTGTGCAGAAAAAAGAGCTTTAGTGTGATGGTGAGAGCATTATTTCTGTATCTGCTGTCACAGACACACGCACACACACACACACACACACACACGCACACACGCACACACGCACACACGCACACACGCACACACGCACACACGCACACACACACACACACACACACACACACACACACACACACACACACACACACACACACAAAAGCGTCACCAAGGTGCACACTGCAGCAGAACAGCAGCTCTAACTAGATAAGACAGAAGTAATAATGAGTGCTCTTTATCAGTTACATTAATAATGCTACATACAGTATAAACATCAGTGGCACTGGCTATACATGGAATATTGAGTAGCCAGCTGGTGTTATCATTTTATATTCATCCATAACATCTGTTTTCAGTTGGTTAATCAAATGCTTTATGGATTTATCCTTGATGTTTTTGTTTGATTAAAGGTGTGGAAATAGTTCATCCTAGAATATTGGATCAATAAAAACACATCAATGACTTTGTGGAGATGATTCAAATTGAGAGCTTGTTCAGATAAAAAGATAAGTGTTAGTGATGCAGAATCATTTTATCCAAAGACTCAAAGAAAATAAAAGCAAACTCAGTCTGTAAAATTATTTGCTGCTTTTAAGGACTGTGATATCATCAGCTGAGCTGCTTTTGCTCAGTCCTCAATTAAATATAAAAAAAGTATACATGATAATAGACAAAAACTAAATTATAAGAAGATTGTGTCAACATCAGTTTTTAACTGAGAACACCACAGACAAATCTGAAGTCTACAATCCAACAGGTTCCTAAATATGATATGTTGAAAAGCAGTCATTATCACTAAATTATCTGAAACACATAGATAAACTCTAAATCTAGTTATGCTCCCCTCACACAAAGGATTTCAAATTAATGTGATGGGCTTTTAATGGATGTGTAATATTTTAATGTGATAGTAAAAAAACAACAAAACAATGTAATCTCATAATATTTGTTTCATGTGTGTTACCATCCTTAATACCATGTGGCCATTTGTCATTAAATGTTAAATGTTATAGCCCATGAGTGGAATACAGGAACTGGTTGATTGTTGATATGTATTGTAAGAGCTGGTGAAGTTATGAAATGACAGTTTTCTTCTGGAAGACTGGATCCACATTTAACTTGTCACCATTTATTCTCCTCTATCAGAGCAGCATCCCTTCAATCCTCTGTTTCTGTGAAAACTAAACTCTAGTACTTAGGTTTGTCTTGCAATAGATGAAAGACTTAAGATGAGAGATTCATCAAACCCTCCAGTAAACATTTCATTATTGTTTGAATCAGTAGTCATTAAAAGAAAACAAAAAAATATTTTCTCACGTTGATATTTTCAAGCATCTTTAAAAATAGAAGATCTGTGGAAATAATTACTGCTATGAGCACAGTGAAGTCACCTCACAGCATGAGAACTGTGTGAACGATGAGTCTGTATGTGTGTGTGTGTGTGTGTGTGTGTGTGATGACATCTACTTATGTTTGTGTTTTTATCAGAACTCCTTTGAGGAACTTGTTGGTTGTGCCTCTCTGCTAACTTGAAATACACATGGGAAGCGTATGACATGATATCAGGGGTTGAGCCTTGTGGTTGCTGCTGCTAAGCTTTGTAACAATATACCCTTTGACATTAAATAAAACAGTCAAAAATGCTGTCTTAGCAATGTGCCAATTGCCTCATGCAGTAGGGGTGACAGTCAAAAATTAATAAATAGAAATGGTCACAGTCTTTCCTGATGGTCTTGTTTGCTTATATGGGCACAAACAGGCTACAGTATTATTGCCTGTCCTCTTTTGAACTAACCAAGTAAAAACTCCTTACATGAGCTTTATTAGCTAAAGATAAATAAGGAGCTCCTCTAAGGGGTGTGTAAAATATCTCCAAACTCATAATAAAGAACAATAAACACTACCATAAGCATTAGAGTCTGAGAAGGAGACAACAGCTGGCTCACAGAACAAGAAATGCTGTTTATCTTTAAAAGAAGGATTTGCCCTTTTAAAAGTACAATATGCATTAGTGAATTCTTACTGAACAGGTGAATGTTGGAACCAAATTTTCAGACGATTTCAGGTCTGCTTCTGCAGTCCTTTTTCACTAATGTCTCCCCTCTGTGCCTCAAAAGGAATTTACAAGGAAGCAGCCCACCATCAGCTGTAAAAAAAAGCAGCACTCATAATTTGGCCTTTGCTTCAAATCACTACAGAGTCTTGATGTCTACGATCTGGGGAAATCTCAGCCAAACATGGCTGGTAATGAGGAATCTAAATGCAAATGGCAACTTGATGGAGGAAACAAATTACAGCCATCACTTGACTAAATTGCCCCAAATTGAAGATGAATTCCCAAAACTGGGCTTATTGTAGCAGTTGAATATAGAAAATAGAATGTGGAAAAAAAAACAAGGTAATTGCTAATCTTACCCCCTCCACTATCCACGGCCTAGAAAAATAAGATAAATGGACAAATTCTAAAGTGTGATTACAGAACATTTTAAATCTAATCTTTTTTCGTTAATGTGAAAAACAGGATGTCTTTTATTTGTCAGCTCAGGGGATCCTACATTCGCTCTTTGCCTGAGTGAATATTGACAGGAGACATTTACAGGCTCTTGTAAGCACTGTTCAAGGTTGACTGTTACTTCATTTGTAGAAAGTTTTCTGTCAGCTTCCTTTTACACAAACAAACAGAACAGGACAAGATATGACAAAGTGATAACAGTGTGCAAGACTAAAGAAGTGTCCTTAAGTTACAAAGTACAAATAAGTCTTTTTTTTTTGCATTTTCATTTTTAGCAGGAAGATCAGAGCAAGAAGATCAATAAGAGTAAGAGGGTTAAAAACATGAACTACAGACTGCTGTCATTGGCAGGGATAGAGGTTTTTTTTGTTGTACCCACAGAGTATGTGGTCTTGACTGGCTGCTGACTTTAAAGTGTTCATAAAGTTGGCGTCACACAGGCTGCTGGACAATGGCCAGCAGAGCGATGTGATCTTCAGGGTAATATCTAAAGTCACAGTCCTTCTCCCTCTAAATCAAGCAGTTGGTGTAACGTGGGACTGAGCAAGTGTCTCGTCTTTGCCTGACAGATGGACAGTGTGACATGTTGTTCACTTTTCTTCTTCCCATTTCACACACTCATTCCCTGTGCACCTCCAACACCACTTCATGTGTGCTGCTCTGAGAGGACCAGGGACTGAAATTAGCACAGAGAATAAAAGAATACTCTCATCCTCTTCCTCCCTCCCGTCAGTGCGTGTTCTCCAAAGAGCTGTGAATGCTGGGAGACTTTGAGCTCAGCGGGGGAGTCAAGTGCAGACTACAGATCAGCAGCAGGAGAACTGATGCCCATTAAGCATACCTAATTCACCTCTGACTCAGAAAACTCTGTGCTGTCCCTGACCATGACCTCTGTCCACACGTCACCCCGATCTGCCGTGATATTAATTTCTGACTCAGTGCTAACAGTCGTATTTAGAGATAAGTGAGTACATCATGATACAAATCATCCTGTGTTTGTCTGCTGCTCGCTTTGCTAAAACAAAATTAAGCTGTGAGTTGTCAAAAGAACAAAGTTTAGAAACAAATCATAGGAAGACATTTAAATTCTCCGTAATTTAAATCAGGGTTCCCACGCGTCCTGGAAAACCTGGAAAACCTGGAAAACAGTTGACCAATTTTCCAGTACTGGAAAACACCTGGAAAATGGGAGAAAAAGTAAAATGTCCTGGAAAATCACATATAGTCCTGGAAAATGATTCCAACATGGCTGCGTGCGACCTGACCCTATTAACAAAACACATCCCCATTAATTGAAAGTTGAGTGCATGCTGTGCTGGAAAAGACAGCGACACTGCACAACTTTTTTCATATCTTTTCTCCTTCACTTCATAATCATGAATTCACAGAAAACGGGGGTATATTGTTTATGTTTTATGGTACATTTGGCTCAATTTCTGTACTCTAGCTCAGTTGTTCTCAAAGTGGGGTCCTGGGACCCCTGGGGGTCTGCGAACCATAGCGTGGGGGTCCGTGAAATAATTTGAATACATTTCTAGTAAATCATAAAATTGTGCTGTGTCATTACAAAACAGCATATACACCATTGTTATGATACCATTTGGTGGCTCGAAGGGATATGTGAGTCTTGTTACTGTTAATTTTCTGAAAGCATTTAAGATCAATTACTTGAAAAGTATAAATGTTGTCATGTTGAGTCCACAAGGAATTAAATGACCCTGTTTTAAAGTATACAAGTGGTATTTACTTGATTCAAATTTAAGTGTTATCTGTTTATCACTATGGTACAGGTCTGAAGTATTTACATTGATACGTTTTACAATACAAATAGTTCCATGGGCAACTAAGAGTGCAAATGGTAGTAAGCATGTGCTTTAGTGATGGGAAGGTCGGCTCTTTTCCGAGAGCCGGCTCTTTTAACTCGGCCCCCAAAGAAGAGCCGGCTCTTTCGACTCCCGAACGGCTCTTAATTTAGGATCTTTTGTAGACGTATGTTTTACCTTAATTTTGCAAAAACTAATGGTTTGTGTTGAAAACCCTTTTACGTACTGTGTTTTATGAGAAGCCTTATAATGCCCAATTGTGTGCATTTATTCTGTTACAAAATCATTCTCACCCTGATCCTAGGGTTATGATTAGGGTTAGGGTTAGGGTTGTGATTAGGGTTAGGGTTGGGGTTAGGGTTAGGGTTGTGATTAGGGTTAGGGTTGTGATTAGGTTTAGGATTAGGGTTGGGATTAGGGTTAGGGTTGGGGTTGTGATTAGGGTTGTGATTAGGGTTAGGGTTGTGATTAGGGTTGGGGTTAGGGCTGTGATTAGGGTTAGGGTTAGGGTTGTGATTAGGGTTAGGGTTGGGGTTAGGGTTGTGATTAGGGTTAGGGATGTGATTAGGGTTAGGGTTGTGATTAGGGTTAGGGTTGGGGTTAGGGTTAGGGTTAGGGGTTAGGGTTAGGGTTAGGGTTAGGGTTATGATTAGGGTTAGGGTTGGGGTTAGGGTTAGGGTTGTGATTAGGGTTAGGATTGTGATTAGGTTTAGGATTAGGGTTGGGATTAGGGTTGTGATTAGGGTTAGGGTTGGGGTTAGGGTTAGGGTTGTGATTAGGGTTAGGGTTATGATTAGGGTTAGGGTTAGGGTTAGGGTTAGGGTTGTGATTAGGGTTAGGGTTGGGGTTAGGGTTAGGGTTGTGATTAGGGTTAGGGTTGTGATTAGGTTTAGGATTAGGGTTGGGATTAGGGTTAGGGTTGGGGTTGTGATTAGGGTTGTGATTAGGGTTAGGGTTGTGATTAGGGTTGGGGTTAGGGCTGTGATTAGGGTTAGGGTTAGGGTTGTGATTAGGGTTGGGGTTAGGGTTGTGATTAGGGTTAGGGATGTGATTAGGGTTAGGGTTGTGATTAGGGTTAGGGTTGGGGTTAGGGTTAGGGTTAGGGGTTAGGGTTAGGGTTAGGGTTGTGATTAGGGTTAGGGTTGGGGTTAGGGTTGTGATTAGGGTTAGGGTTGTGATTATGGTTAGGGTTGTGCTTGGGGTTAGAGTTAGGGTTAGGGTTATGATTAGGGTTAGGGTTAGGATGAGGGTTAGGATTAGGGTTAGGGTTAGGGTTATGATTAGGATTAGGGTTAGGGTTAGGGTTAGGGTTATGGTTAGGGTTAGGATTAGGGTTAGGGTTAGGGTTAGGATTAGGGTTAGGATTAGGATTGGGGTTAGGGTTAGGATTAGGGTTAGGGTTAGGGTTAGGATTAGGGTTAGGGTTAGGGTTAGGGTTAGGGTTAGGATTAGGGTTAGGGTTATGATTAGGGTTAGGGTTAGGATTAGGGTTAGGATTAGGGTTAGGGTTATGATTAGGGTTAGGGTTAGGATTAGGGTTAGGGTTAGGGTTAGGATTAGGGTTAGGATTAGGGTTAGGGTTATGATTAGGGTTAGGGTTAGGATTAGGGTTAGGGTTAGGGTTAGGGTTAGGGTTAGGATTAGGGTTAGGATTAGGGTTAGAGTTAGGATTAGGGTTAGGATTAGGGTTAGGATTAGGGTTAGGATTAGGGTTAGGGTTAGGATTAGGATTAGGGTTAGGGTTAGGATTAGGGTTAGGGTTAGGGTTAGGGTTAGGATTAGGGTTAGGGTTAGGGTTAGGTTTAGGATTAGGGTTAGGATTAGGGTTAGGATTAAGGTTAGGGTTAGGGTTAGGGTTAGGGTTAGGATTAGGGTTAGGGTTAGGGTTAGGGTTAGGTTTAGAATCAGAACTAAACTTAAGCATACAGAACCAAACTCATGCAAACAGAACCAGAATCAAACTCATGCAAACAGAACCAGAATCAAACTCAACAAGAACCGAACAAGAACCGAACAAGAACCGAACAAGAACCGAACAAGAACCGAACCAGAACCAAACAAGAACCGAACCAGAACAAAACTGAACCAGAACAGAACCAAAACCAAACCAGAACCGAACCAGAACCGAACCAGAACCGAACCAGAACCGAACCAGAGCCGTACCAGAGCCGAACCAGAACCGAACCAGAACCGAACCAGAACCGAACGAAACTTGAACCAGAACCAAACCAGAACCGAACCAGACCCGAACCAGAACCATACCAGATCTTAACCAGAACCGAACCAGAACCGAACCGAACCAGAACCATACCAGAACCATACCAGAACCATACCAGAACCGAACCAGAACCGAACCAGAACCATACCAGAACCGAACCAGAATCGAACCAGAATCGAACCAGAACAGAACAGAACCAGAACAGAACCAGAACCGAACTCAAGCAAACTGAACCAAAACCAGAACTGAACTCGAGCAAACTGAACCAAAACCAGAACCAAACTCAAGAAAACACAACCAGAACCAACTCAGGTAAACAGAAACAGAACCAACTCAAGCAAGCTGAACCAGAACCAAACTCGAGCAAACAGAACCAGAATCAAACTCAACCAGAACCGAACAAGAACCGAACAAGAACCGAACCAGAACAAAACCGAACCAGAACAGAACCAAAACCAACCAGAACCGAACCAGAGCCGAACCAGAGCCGAACCAGAACCGAACCGGAACCGAACCAGAACCGAACCAGAACCGAACTGAACCAGAACCTTACCAGAACCGAACGAGACTTGAACCAGAACCAAACCAGAACCGTACCAGAACCGTACCAGAACTTAACCAGAACCGAACCAGAACCGAACCGAACCAGAACCATACCAGAACCATACCAGAACCGAACCAGAACCGAACCAGAACCGTACCAGAACCGAACCAGAACCGTACCAGAACCGAACCAGACTTGAACCAGAATCGAACCAGAACAGAACAGAACAGAACCAGAACCATACCAGAACAGAACCAAAACAGAACCAGAACCGAACTCAAGCAAACTGAACCAAAACCAGAACCAAACTCAAGAAAACACAACCAGAACCAACTCAGGTAAACAGAAATAGAACCAACTCAAGCAAACTGAACCAGAACCAAACTCGAGCAAACAGAACCAGAACCAAACTGGAGCAAACATTATTAATGTCCTCAGGTTGGCATTGAGAAAAATCAGATGCCTCAGCTTGGATGGGCTGATCTGATTTCTCCTCTCAGTTAGTATTTGCCCTGTCTTCAAGAATACTCTCTCAGAAGGAACAGATGTAGCCAGGATACACAGCCTTTCCTCCATCACCTGTATCCTATATCCTCACATATGATTGGCCGCATGGCCGCCATGCTGACCAATCAAAACAAAGTTCTGCTGTGAGCAGAGCTGGGGCTGAGCACTGTGAGAGCTAAGCAGCGAAAGGAAAAAACTGTGAGACGGCTCTCTCTTGATGTGAGCCGGCTCTTCTGATTCACTGTAAAGCATCGGCTCTCAGAGCCGCAGCTTTTGATCATGACACATCACTAATGTGCTTAATCTGTGTCACAATTATGAGGGGGCCATGGAAAATTTTCTCACCTGTAAGGGGTCCCTGGCTCCAAAAAGTTTGAGAACCCCTGCTCTACCTAGCAGGAGTGCAAACTCCTGATAGTGAAAACAAACTGAGCAAAAAGAGCGACACAGCTGCACAGAAACTCCACGTTGTAGACATCGCTGATCATAATAGACATCGCCACGCAGGAAGACAGTTTACATTTTTTTAAATCTCTGAGAGATCTTCAAATACAGAGTGCGTCTTTACACCGGTGAGATTTTTTCAGAGTTTACGGTAACTCAAATAAAAAAACCTGACATTTGCTTTGTTTTATATCGACCACTTAGCAGGATGAATATCATGATTAAGCAGGTATATTTTGAGTCTGAGTTGAGTTGAGAAACATTTGTGGCCATTTTTGTCATTCAGATCTGTTTAGGTCATTAATGCACTGATCCTCTGATCATTATTATTATTTAATTATTTCAGTAAGGCAGCTTCCTGCTTCCTTTGCTGGCTCTTTTGTTTTTTTCTTAGCTCATTTTATATTTTTTGAGAAAAGAGAAAGCTTAGATGAGAGTTTGCGACTCATGAGCGGGAACGGGAACACTGTTCACTCTGAAGGCAGTGAACGACTGCTCACATTCGGAGAGGATTATCGGGAGTTGCCGGGAGTGAGTGATGTGTTTACTGTACCCCAAGTCTAATTTACGGCACCAGAAAGGCATTCGGTATGGCTTATGCATCTAGCAATTCAGATGTAGTAAGCTGTATCCATGAAGTCAGCTGTGAACATTTGAAAGAATTTTATGAAAAAATCAGAACAGATCCTGGCTAAACACTGGTATAGTTTTATAGAGTGAAATAAAATATCAATAATCAATTAGCTCACAGCAAAACACAACACTACTTTCATCAAACATCACAGGAGAGTGAGATCTGTTGTTCTGAAAGCCAGGCTGTGGTTCAGTGATGTGAACAAGACTGAAGGCCAGCTGCAAAAAGAGCTGCGTACAAACCTTACCTGCTAATATTACCTGCTCAGAGCAGACATCCCTCTTACCTTTTAATGTTACCTTGTAAGTCAGACCCCCTGAAGCACAGTCTGTCTGAAACACAGCACTAATAATGGTTATAATTCCCCGCTGACTCAGAAGAACAAAGTTATTTTTCTTCTCAGTTAACTTTGAACCAAAGCACACCAAACTGTATTAGATTATTCAAAGAGACTGAATCATGGTTAACAACTGCCAGGCACCAGTTTGTGTGGTGTTCTGAGTTTTTTTTTCGCTGTTTAAAAAAAGTCAGACAAAATAAATAAATGAGCCACTGTTGATTACACTGTCATGTGATCAAATAGAGAATTGAAATGGCATCCATGTGAAGCCAATAACAGCCCAGGTAATGTGTCATTATGAGGAACAGCCCTCCAGGTGTCTGCTACATTTATAGGAGAGAAGGAGAAAACACTTTGCTTCTCTGGCCAACACCATCAGTCTTCTTTACCAAAGTTTATTACACAGATTGAACAATCCATCATCACATCCCTAATCTGTTCTCATAATCTGAATAGATGTGCCTTTTCCCGTTCTAAAGATTTTTTTTTTTCGGAAATGAGGCAATTGTCTTCATGCTTCACTTTTCCCTACCAGAGATGGTTGGGGTCCAGTCGCTCCTGTCATTGTTTCCCCATTCTTGAGACCAGCCTGAGAATGGGCTCTAATGTTTTTACCACAGTGTCAACAGGTAGAGGGAGAATGAGACAGACTACTTTCCATGGATTGATTTGATATGACTTGTGTTGTCACTGGCGTCTGATGAGTCTGATCATGAGTTTCAAGTCATTAAGTGGTGTGAACACTTGAGGAGGTTAAATATATTTTGCAAAAACAACCTGAGTTCAGCTAATTTGTTGTGAGGGAAAGCTTTGCCTGCACTGCCTCTGAGAGTGAGGCTCAAACGACTGTGACAGGTGTGTTTGATCAGAGTGTGTGTTCATCTTTACCTGCAGGTCTGGTCTGATACGAAAGATGGGAAAGAGATTGTGTTTGTGTGTGTGTGTGTGTGTGTGTGTGTGTGTGTGTGTGTGTGTGTGTGTGTGTGTGTGTGTGTATGTGTGTGTGTGTGTGTGTGTGTGTGTGTGTGTGTGTGTGTGTGTGTGTGTGTGTGTGTGTGTGTGTGTGTGTGTGTGTGTGTGTGTGTGTGTGTGTGTGATATAGTGTTTTTCCATAGAGCTCTAATAAACACTGCTCTGTTTGCAGGAGGTAATCTTAGAGAGTCTGGGGTAATCTACAGTAAGACTGTCAGGATCTATTTGAAGAAGTCGTCTTAAACTTCTTAACACTGCTGTGAAACTTTCTTTGCAGTGTTTACTTTTTAAGGCAGACAATCAAAAAACCTCAGATTTCAAAAAGCGCAAAAGCACTGAATACAGGGATCTTGGAATTTGCACCATTTTTAAATGTGTGTTTGACAGTGAGTGAGTGTGTGACATGTTGACCACCATACAAACAAGAAAAACAAAAACTTTGGTGATGTGTGCATAATGAGGCACACATTACAAGATAGCTCAATGCTCTTACTTGAATGTTATAGATAGCTTCAATGGCGTGGATACATGGGCTGAGTCATCATAGAGCATCTGCTAACATTATATGAGTAGTTGTAGTCATTTGAAACTGTTAACAATACAAAGTTTCCTTTTGAAAATATACAGTAAGACTGAAATGACATAAAATATGAGCAGGATTCATTTCAATCAGCATAAAGTAATCTTCTCACAAACAACAAAATGAGCTGGATAGAAAAGAGTTTTGTTCTTTAATTTGATGCACAGGAAAAAATGTCTAACAAAAAACTGTCTAATAGAAAATGCACCGCAGTTTACGTGACTAACAACCATGTGAATCTAAACAACCAATGACAATGAGACCATAGACAGGCTGCCTTCCATTGCAGAATGAACCAGGATATTTAAACAACATGAACACATGGTACATTACAGGTTTTGTTTCTGCTCATAAACTGACCTGAAGTCTCTCTGTCTGTGTTCTTTTTTTTACATGTTCTCCCTCCCGTTGTAAACACAAAGGTAAGACACTTCTTTCACTCTGAGTTCTGAATAGTTTTTGCACACCTGTTTGTGGATGCATAACTGTTACTTACTGGACTGCTGACAGTTTATACCCAACTGGCTGTAAGTGTTTGGACTGTTAACAGCAACTACTGCACTGATGTCGTATAACCCCATGTGGACCATTCACCAGCTGTTACAGACTCATGGATCATACACGTGCACACACAGTCATCATTGTCTGGTTAGCGTAAGTCTGTTCGTTATTTAGTGTTTGTTGATTTTGATGTACAACAGCGGAAGGTTTTATTGTTGAAACGACTAAAACCAACAAGTGTCAATCTTTAATGGGTTCCAGTGTTTCCTGTCTCCCATTGTTGAATATCTCAGTTGTATTTCTTGGTCATTGACTCAATATTCTGCTCCTGCTCCAAAGCTCTTTCCTCCAATGAGATGTAATCAAGGCTGTTCATTATCTATAAAAAAAAATCATCTGTGTATCTGGAGCCCAGACCTTCTCGGGGGCCATGTTGGGGGATTTTCTGCCTCAAATGAAACATGTTGTAATATTTAATGTACGTTATTCAGAAAGCTTGAACTATTATTATGACTAACTGGGAACATCATAGTTGTATGTAAATATTTTGGCAATCAGGACAAAATGGGTTAAGGATAACCTCATCAATCATCAATACAACCTCATCACTAATTATTTGAATACAATATTGAATCAGACAAAAAGGAAAATCTTAATTAAAAAGTTTGATTTTGATTGCTATTTTATTGACTCAGCATCTGTTTCACATGAGTTTATATGCTATCAAAGCAGAGAAGTAAAGCTATGTTTAAGTCACTGATTTAAACCTCTTTAAAAACGGTTGTAGTGTTGCTTCTTACCCCTGCTTTTCTTTTGAAAAATACAAATAAAAAGTCTTACCTCTGTTACTTCTACAATTCAGCACCAATCTTCCGGCTAGCCTGTCAAAAGACCAGTGTATGGCCTGTACTGAATTGGGCAGTTTGCAGTATGTGTGTCTGAAGTGTTTGGTAGGCAAGTGAGAGGGAGCAAGAGGCAGAGTTATAGGGATTTGAGCTGAGCAAAGTTCAGCCGGGTCGCTGACAATCATCTGTCATACAAGCAGAAGTGGACTATATTCTTGACTGACCATTACTGTGAGTACGTCTCTGTGTGTAAAACAATGGATGTCTATCATGTGAGTAAAATTTATTATAATGTAGACACATCAGTCTGATGTGTAAGCATTCTTTTGGAGGTCAAAGAAAAATTAATATGGGCAGTATCTGGCCTTTGAGCGCCAGTTTGATTGGCCTGATGTGCATCTTGGCACAACATGAAAGTGTGTATTAGCAGAAGGACAAAGAGTCCTGGTGTGAAAGGGAGACAGAGCAGCTTTGGTTTGACAGGGGAAACTTGGCTCAGATCACTAATTACTATTCTGTTTTATGAAGTACAAGCTGCTGTGCTCCTGTTCATCATTTCTCAATCAGCTGATTTCATCTTTTAAACTATCAGTAATCAGCTTCATCTGGCGACTGACACTAAATAAGATTGTTTTATCTTTAAAACTATTACTCTGACAAACACAAAGAAAAAGTTGTCCACAACACTTAGGGTTGCCTCTCTAAGTAGTGCTGATTCTTGAGGAACCACTGCGATGCTAATTCCTTTTCAAAACAAGGCAGATATAAATGTTCTGGGTAATGGACGTGAGGCTTTGTAGCTCTCACTTGTTGTGAGACTGCAGGGGGTTAAGTGCTGTTAGTGGTCTCTCTGCTCATACTGGGTCACATTTGAGTCTCTTATAAATGTAAAACAGTGCAAACAGTGATAGTTTTCTTTGAGTCCATAAAAAGTGTGCCTCATAAAGCACATTAATAATTATTTTTACTCCCACAAACATGTCAGAACAAAATACAAAATCTGAAGAGCACACTTCACAGAATCTGTCTGCTTATACTGAATTAGCACCATCCTAATAACTGGTATTTATGCTAACCGTTGTTTAAAAAGATGAAATTTGATATTGTACTAAAAATGAGAATACAGTTATGTGGTGTGGCAAATGTTTCATAGTAGTGGTCAGTAATGATTCTACACGCTGGTTGCCATCAGCCGTATAACTGAGGGCAGACGAAGAGCAGCAGGCGCAAAAGAAGAAGACTCTGTCATTAGCTTGCCTTTACCGTAGAATGTGACTTCTCCTGCAGAGCAATCCATGTCGGAGAAGACTACAGATGAGAGTGCGCTTTTCTCCGAACCCCAAAATAGTTTCTGTTCCAGTTTGGGATTTTTGGGGGATTTTATAAAAAAAGATGGGAAGTTTGTGGACACTATTCTGCAGGAAATGAGGAACAACAGTGACTGCAAAGGGGAGAAAATTAAAAATGGACAGAAGAAAAGCTAAAGACATGATAAGTTGGCATTAAGCCAAAGATATCAGAGTGGTTAGCTGTCTGTGGTCACACACAAAAGCTCTTCATCCCTGCACCAGCTGGTGAATTTGATTTATTTGGAATATTGTTGTTAGATGTTGGGCCTTGTGGATGTTTCATTTTGGATGCCTTTTCCCCATTCGTTATTAGTCTGCTTGTTGTTTTGGAATTGTTTGTACAGTGATGGTTATCGACTCTCTCTTCTACTCCTATACTCATTTTGCCAAAGCAGAGATGAAGAACAGCAAAGTTGGAGAATCATCCAAATGATTGTGGACACTAAATACAGTACAGGAGAGGATAGATTGTACAGGATTATATCTCCTCATCAGATCTGATTTGATCAGTAAAATTATTTACATTGATTATGACCCTGTTTTATGTACGTTTTTATTAATATCAGGGAATGCTTTAGTGTGTTTATACAGATGTCAAAACATTAAAGCTTAACATTGACACCAGTTCAGCAGTGAGTGGGGCACAGAGATGGCAGAGAGGGAGAGGAAGATCCGACAAGTGAAATATTTCCTGTGACCTGAATGATATATAAAATAATAATAAATTAAGCTAACCAGCAGCCAACCCTGTTTTTTAAAAGGTTCACCATAGGCTTGACTAAGGTGATGTGTAAGTTACTTCTTTTACCAAATAACTGTCTGGATCAGTCCTTTTCGTATTATATTTGTCCTGCCTTCAACATATATAACAGCTACAAAGCCAATACAGACTTCAATGTATCAATTTTTCTGTGTATTTTGGCAGGAATCTGCTCCCTCAGAACAAATCAGTGAGCTTTTTATTCTCTACATTTTTGGCCTGTGAGTCACACGTGAGACTTCCCTGTTCACGCCGGCAGAATGAACGTTCTGATCTCTTTACATGGATGCCGGAATGAAAATCAAGCCCTTCTGGAGCTGTCACACAGCGGTCACGCTTCCTGTTTGAAGCACCCAAGGGTGCAGTTGGCTGTGGAAACGTAAGCAAGATCAGGGTGTGCTGTACCAACCATACCAAACTATATCAAGGCTGGACAACTTGGTGGAAATGCACCACTAGTATTAGGAGATCTGCTGTGCCAAATAGCAGCAGAGGTGAAAGGTTTGTAGGGGTCTGAAGAGAGGGGTCTGAATGAGGGTTTTCATGGCTTCTTCCCTGCAGCCACGTGTCGTCTACTGCAGTACTTTTGTTGAAGGTTTGTCCACTAGAGACTGAAATCAGCTCAATCTGTTGACAAAACGTGTCGTTGGCAGATAAATCAATAGTGTCACCAACACATGAGCCTATTTACTTCAAGACTTTTTTTTCATTGATTTGGAGTATGTGGCTTCATACAGGCTTCCTGGTCTCAAACTTTTTGTCCCTTCTGACCAGTACTGCGTGCTCTGATTGTGGACCAGTTTGAACAATGCACAATTATGGCTCTGCTTCAAAAAGCTTTTGATTGGCTGCGTGTTCTGCCATCTGCTGACGAAGTGATACTGTCTTTTGTTCCAGCACCACACCGGATAATTATCTGGCTTAAAATGACAGATAAATAATTTCTGGTCCTTGGAGGGTGGCCTAAAAATGTACTGTCCACCACCCTGGTCTGGTCTAGGTGTCTGTGTAATATAGTATTTTTTCCCCTCTTGTAACTGACTCAGACATCTACAGTGCCTCAGTCTTGTGACAGACACACAGAAATGGATTAGATATTGAAAGGAACAGTAAAATATTTTGTAGATGAAATGCAAAAGAGGTGATAATATTTCATTTTAGTAACAATGGCACTTATTATATATCTATATATTGAATATTCATATGGTATATTCTCTACTAGTCAATAGAAATGGCCTGCTGGGACCTTCATGGATCATTTTATTTAAAGTGGTGTCATTTCTTGGTATAGTTCAATGTTAATCCTTCATATCTTTTTAACCTAGTTAGTTTTATAAATTTAGCTCCAGTTTAATTAGTTTATTTTTGAGATAAATGTAATCATATTTAGTTACATGAACCAGTCTGTCACCTGAATGTATTTGATTTGTTTTTTAATTCTTTTTACTTTTAACAATGCATGCAATAAAGCATAACAACTGCATGCATATTGACGTGTTTTGAGAAACTCATTACTGAGCTGTGTTTCATAAATAATTGTGAAAAATGTAAACAGCATTGTGCAAAAACAAGACCACCTAGGGCAGTTGGTTGAAGGGATTGAATCTTGCTTTGTTTTAATGATGCTCGATAAAAGGATGTGCTTTAAATTCATATCATCATCCTGAAGCATAGAATATACTGTAGTGCTGTAATTCTGGGTTGTTAGTCAAACACTATCTGTCCTGGCGATAAACTTAACACGCTTCAATTAGTATACCCTCGGGAGGTGTGTACTGCAGTAGAACAGGGACAAATTCTGCCGTGCGTCTCGGACATACCCACCATGAGTGGTTTTGTTGCCCCAAAAGTTCATCAATGAAGACAACATTTCCATAAAGACTTCCTTCTGTGTCCTTTAAAAAATAAGTTCTATAGTTTTTTTGCTGTCCTTTCGTTAATGTGAAGGTCAATCAGCATGTCACATCCAAACATTAGTCATATCAAGGCAGAAGTTTATCATCGAGTCACCTTACCAGACTGAGAGTTGTGTTGCAGTGTTGTGCGGATAAAGAACAAATGTCTGACGGAGGCTGCTCCCAAAGGACACCAAATCAATGTGAACACACCCACTGTGGGTTTCAGCCTCCACCATCTACTCCTTTAACACAACATTCTGTTATTTGTCCAGCTGGGACTCTCTCAAACACTTTTGTATCTTCCTGCTGAGTTTCACAAATACTGCTGCCCTGATGCATTGAGACACACGGTGCACTTATTTCCCTGCTCAGGCAAGAATGGACGATCATTGCATTTTCACAGTATGGGGAAAACCTATTTGACTGTTAGTTGAAATGTCATACTGACCTCTACTGAGGTGATATTGCTCCTAAATTGGCATCGCTGTTAATTAACAAATTAGCAAATTCACACTTGTGAGAAATACTTTTCTTTACTTACAAATAAACCTCTCAAAATAGTGACATTTATTTAATTATCTAGATTTTTGTTATATAATACAAACATGTACACATTGAATTCTACTGCAAAGTACTCAGGGATTAAGGTGATCAGAGTAAAAAAGTTCTCACACTTAGAGAGTTTGTTGTATCTGGTGTTAAAGCATGGACACATCCAAACTCAGCACAGGCAGGAGAAAATTAGAGAAGAATGGTGAAATGTTTAAAGAGAGGATAAATTACCCTCTGATTACTTTTAGGAGCTTAGATACTAGTTTGGATACTAGAATACAGCATCCTGGAAGCCTCCTTCACTGTTGCCATGCAACAAAGATGCCTTTTTCAGGAGACCAGCCAATGTCTGAACTTCAAAAACATCAGATCATGAAATACCCCAAGAACAATGTGTAACAAGCAGGAATGTTGTGAACTCATCTCTTTATGCATCTATAGACTTTAAACTCATTACAACTCTACATATTTCTGTTACAGCCACATGTGCTGAATGATCTGTGGGACAGTGGGGCTCACAGGCCTGCAGCAGTCTCCTCTGTGTGATTCAGTTTCTGCCTCTACAGAAGTGTTCTTTCATCTCATACAGCCCTCGAGTTATACCAGCTCCATTCCTGCAGCAGTCAAAATAAATACACTGCTGATACAATCTGATTCCAGTGTCATCCTGGGTTGTTTCGATCCATAACTGCACGTATGTACAAGGTTTTTATGTGAGCAAGTATCATTGGTCCTTGATAATATCTCAACACCTGTTCAGAATGAAATCATCCAGTGATGTGATAAGGCTGAGGATCAGATACAGTCTGCATGCGTGTTGATCAGTTAAACATGTCTTTGTTATTACTGCCAGTTTGGGTTGTCACCACCAACCTGCAGGCTTGGCTGCAAAATGAAGACAATGTCAAAGTATGTTAGCTCATTCTGTGGTTACCATACATGGATTTATTCTTAGCTGCTACAGCGTTGGACCCATAAAATTATACTGGCTTTACCCCATACAGAAACCAGCTGGCTGTTGGGATGATAAAACTTATTTAGGCCAGAGGTTACCAGGGTCATGTTGTTATCCCTCTACTCACTGAATACATGTGAGAGTCCCAGATATGACACACGTTATCTTAGCCTCTTTACTAGCCTCAAAACTACTATCACATTAAACCCTAACACCACAAATAGAATCTCATTTTGTAGTCAACACTAGCTCATGTATCAGCAAATTAAACCTTAGATTTAAATGGTAAATGGATTGTGTTTGTATATTGGTTTCTTTAGTCCTCTGTCACCCTACGTGTCACATTCACACATTCATACACTGATGGCTGAGGCTGCTATGTAAAGTGCCCATTAGTATTAACTAATCCCAACTTTAACATAACCTAACTTTAATGACTTGGCATCAGCTAACTATGTGCTCCTCTCCAGCTTCACCCTGGCATTTATGGTACCATTATGATGTCAGAAGGTCACTAGAACATATTAGATTTACGAGCAAGGACTGCATGCAAATCTTACAGATTTCATCCATGCAACTTTAAGCCTGTGATGAGAAAACTACATTTTGAGGATCTTGTGAGGTGTTGTAAACCAACATTATATAACTTTGACAGAGGGTCACCATTTTTAGCAGAATTAAAGGGTTTACATGTGTCTTCTCAGTCTGCCCCCATCAATCCAGACAAATGACCCCACTGTTTGACCAGTGGTGTCCTAAGCTGACTTTACATAATTTTGTGTGTACTTGCGTTGGGTCATCAGTTTTAAAATGTCTTTGTTTGTAATAATAATTAATAATTTTGAAATAATTTTGTTATATTATCATGGTTTGTGATGTAGTAGTGAATAACACTAATGAGTACTTCCTGACTTAAGCTCAGGGTGACCAATTCTTTTAAATAACCGTACAAAACATAAACTTAGATGCTATCCCCACTCTTATTCATTAATACATGACAGGAAATGATGGCATACGAAAGCCCTAAGACAAGGATGATGAGCTGTTATGTTTCTGCTTTGTTAGATTGACTCAGATTGATTTTATCAAGTGCCTTTGTTGTAGTGTTCACTGAAAGTCACAAGCATGAGAAATGTAAATGAGATGTGACTGGAAAATTGACGTTACTTCATTGATGACTTTGTTAAGAATCCAGTAACAGAGGTAGTCTGAAGCTTCGCTGTGAACAGCAGTGTGCGGGGATACAACACCAGTGCCAAAGTGAACCATAATTATCTACCCCGCTTTCGTCCCAAAGCCCTGGAGCTTACTCTGAACTATCCTTTGCCAATTGAGGAAGACTGTATTGGTGCAATTGTAACTGTTTGAAGAACAAAATGCAGCATGACAGAGTTAAGTCAAGCCACTAATGTTTTCTTTTCACCAAATTTGGGAGTAGGAAGTGACGTTTGACTGCTCACATCAATCGATCTAATCACAAACAAGAATTACTGCATCACTGTCACCAACTGTATTCAGAAATACCACAGTGAACAGGAGGGAGATGCTCAGTCCGTTCTCTTTACTTACCGCACAGTCACTGACATTTGCTATACGAAACTAATTAATACACCTTCTCCATCCAAAGTCCCTTTTTCCTTCTTCTTTCCCATGATGTCAATGCTACAGTTTACACAGTGATCCATTATTTTTGGATCACTTTTTGGAGATGGATCAGATGAGTGAGGATGAAGCTGTGGGGGGTCTGATGGGGTAAAGGGTGAAGGAAGGAGAAGGTTGCCAGAAGTCTCTGCTGCAGCTGGCCTTGTCAAATTGATTGATGAGAAAGTGGAGCTTGTGTTGTTGGCAGGCTGGGATTCATCCTCCTGGCTGTGCTGATTCACTTATCTAGGTTTAAAGTGTCAGCGGCAGAGGGAGGGGAGGGGTTTCCATCACACTGTGAGGGTGTGAGAAGGAGATTAGGCTGCTGCACATCATGCCGAATGAGATCACACACCTGCTGATGCACATGCTACAATGTCATGTAAACACACAGCCAATGAAATAGCATGGCTGAGTGATGGAGGGTCTGAAGGACAGATGAGGAAGCACATGTTGGACATTTGTGTTTATTTGTCTCTCTGAAAGCAGAGTTTGAAAGAACCACAGCATTATTGGCTAAATGGAAGACAACACACATAAAGAAAAGACAAACAGAGCAGGAGGGCTCTCCTTCTGACGAATGATGTTCCACCTCAGAGGCTTTATAGAACTACAGGTCCCCTTCAGGTTCATTTCTCTGCTTGATTTCACAGAACGACCCTGAGTTCTCTCAGTATCATCACCTGAATGACAAAACACTGGATACCTTTCTCTCCTGTCTGTACTGTTGACTAATGAAGCATGAAATACATCAGGAATTCAATGCAGTGAATTTATAGGATCAGTCTGTGCTGAGAATAAACTGACATCATTCAATTTACCCAAAGTCTGACCTTTCAATGTCAAGACCACAGAAATAAACACACAATCAAACCTTTCAGTCATGAACATCCTTTCCTATATGGAGATGGATTTATCTGGTTATTTTTAGAGTTTACACTGAGGACCTCATTTACTTAAAGAGTGTGCTGTGTATTTGCCCGCTAAACCTGTGCAAATGTGCCAGAAGACATCATATGATTCACAAAGCACCCACAAAGGGTTAAATGCTGTACAAACTGTGCTGCAAAGCAAATAGCGCCTCTGTGCGCAAGTGTTGATTGCATACATTTAAATGAGCCATTACGCATTTATTTGGAGCAAAACAGGCCATTTTCTGTTTTAATGAGCCTCAATGAAAATAACACCTAACTCACTAACACTGGCGCTAAAAGCCCCGCACAGTAAGAGTGTAATTTTTATCATCTACTGAAAGCTGGTGGTAACTGCGCCAGTGTTTATAAACGTTGTTACACTTAAACTTTTAAGTTATCAAAATGACAATTCCACCTCTGAATGACCTAGAAATAACATCGGTAAATAAAGACTGTTATTATTACTTTGACATTACTATTATCATAATAATCAGGGGTTAAATTAGACTGGATCTGTCCGAGTTCAACCCCTATACAGCCAGCTCTTGCATGCGACAATGCATTTTCTTTATTTATATGTGAAAAAGCTGCTTTTTGCTGGATCGTTCCAGGAAGTAAGTTGGTTATAAACTGAGAGATTGGTGTCACATCTGTCATGATTTTCCTAAAGAAAATCACAAGGACTTCTCCTCTCCATCCAGCTCTTAATGTGTGTGGATAGGATATAGTGCTGTCAGGATGAGAGCACACAGCACAGCTCTGTGCTGTACAAGGTGGAGATATGTCCACTCATCTCAGTCACAATCAAATGGGAAACAGGAGCAGACTGCACAGAGACGCAGGACTTTGTTGGTGTTCTTGTGATTGGATGTCATTAGAGCAATTTGCTTTGCGATTTAGACCTTGAGACACGGACATGAGCACCACATAATTGTGCGTCGATGTGTCTGTGTCACGCAGCAATTCTCAGCCGAAGGGCTTGAGGACAGTGTGGTCTCTCTGATAGTCGGTTGCCTGCTTCCGGCCCCACTACAATCTGTGTTTACTTTTCCACAGCAATTCAGAGCGTGTTATGTTAATCTATAGCTGATACATGTTTCTGTTTATCATACAAACATGATTACAGGAAAGAATAGAGAGGAGATTAAATATACAGCTGATGTGCGACCGATGAGCAGGGATCCCAGAAGTGCTGTAAATGCAGGAAATACAATGCTGCTTATCCAACAAATCACAACGGTCCTCGTCGATTCTCCTCGTAGTTACATTTTGGAGGAGGTGCACATCAGCTATGTGCGTAGGCCTCTCTGTAGGTACAGGAGCTACGCCGTTGATTCAACGCAGAAGTATAAACCAGCCTTAATAGTTGCAATACATTCCCCCCAAATCTCTTTCCCTCAGTTATTTCTGTACTCTGAAGTGACTCACCTTTAATAAACAAAAATAAAAAAACATTAAACACAGATTGTATCATAGTAAGAAGGCTTTCATGTCTTTGATTTGTATCTGCAAACAATGGACATTTCAAAGTCCTCAGTAAGCTTCATCGAAGAGATCCTTCTAAGTGTGATGTTAACACACTCAAAAGCACACAAATAGAACTCAGACATTCAAGTTATAAGAAAAAACATCTCTCCTAATTTCATTTCATTAGAACTGTTGATGATATGCTAAACTATCATCTGAATTTATAAATATGAAATGACATAACCATTGATATTTCGGAGGCAGTGAGCAGTAAACTTCAGGAGGAGTTTTTTCACTTCTTGTTTTTTAAAGTCAGTTTTGGAAATGAAGATGTTTAACTTTCATCTCTGCATCGACAGCTGCTCCCTCTCTAGAAAAGCAATGGAGGGAGAAGTACATGTTTTTTGGTTCTTCTACCATGAAAGAAAATTCAAATAGCATTGATATGCCATGGCACTGGCTGGAAGGGATTTGTCTTATATATGTGACATCACTGTCCGGATCCACAGAGCAGAAACATTATATGTTTGATATTTGTATTCTGGCTATGTTCTTATATTCTTTCAACAACATGCAGTGCTCTAAAGATACAAAGAACAGAGGCTTCAGAGTGAGTTACATCATGCTGTACAAACAAGCCCTGACTACCTTAAACTCAACTTCTCTGTCCAGTCAGTCAGTCTCTTATGGGAGAGATGGTGATGCAGGGGTTTCCCACATTGGGAACCATTGACCAAGATCAATGAGAATGAAGGAGTATGTATTTTGGTGAACACACCCTTGAGGACTGTCTCTCAGCAGTGTGGACAGTTATTACCTCTACATTAAACCCACAACCTTCTGTACAAAGTCAGGTTCATTCACTCTGCACTGAGCAGCTGGATCATACAACATTCATACTACATGAATGATTGAAGTCTTATTTTGTGATGTAACTATGGCCTTGAGCAGTAGTCAGGAAGACATAGGTGGTACAAAGAGTCAGAAAGTCTTCAAGCATTTAACGCTTTAATCCTCTGATGCAGCTGAGCTGCTGAAAGTGGAAGACTGCGGAGAGAGGGGAAGCTTGGAGCTTCACAGAGGCCAGGAGAGATATACCGAGTCTGTTTTTGTGTAATTAACGGGTTCAAGTTCTAAATACTACCTCTGCAAGTTGTTTCAGGAGTTGTTGGGGTAACAAGAGTATCAGCAAGTATCTTGAAACTGTTGAGCCTAAGTAGCTAGCTGCCTGTATGGTACATTAGCTCTCTGCCTATCCAAATGCACAGACCCACTGACATTGCTGACGTAGTATGGGCGCATGGTTGCAGCAAACACACAATAGCATATAACGGAGTTAAATAGATCTGCCCCATGGATTGGCCTTTTGTCACTGAAAACTGATCTAGCTTTCCAGAAAGTATCTGAGCAACACCTGATACCAGGATCAGATGGGTGCATCCCTAATGTATGTAAATACAAACATTACTGTTTGGAGATCACATGTGTTTGTGATGCATTCATATTTACAGCTGTTTACATCTCTGTAAATAGATGAGCTGTGTGCTCACAGGATGTAATAGAAAAAAAAAGCTCAAGTCAAAGGAGTTTGATTTTTCTGTTTCTCCCTTTTATCAAAGGAAAGCCTATTTCTGAAAACTGGAACTATATTTTTCTTGCTATGGTAGATTTATGATCTTTGAGATTTCAGGAGCCCATAACCTTCAAATTAACATAATTATTCATTAATATGTAAATGAGTCCAGATGTTCAATAACCAACAGATGTGCACTCCTCATCCACAACAGTTCAGTGTGAGAAACAGCACAGGGATGATGACACAGAAACGGAACAGTTGCATAAGTAATTTATCACAATGCATTTTTATCCTCATTGTATATTCTGTTAAAGGAGGATCAATGCAGGAGATCAAAACACATTTCAATCCTTCCTGTGACGGTTGAAGAAGCTGTAGACAACCATAACAACTGAAATATGAAGCATTTGGTAAGATTTAGAGAGGCGGAAAATAATAACCAAATACAATTGAATAAAAGAACCAGGCTGAGAGTGTATATTTACAGGTCAATCTATAAAACAAGTGATTTAACACATATTTAAAATTACATAAAGGCAAGTGAGCCTTACATTATACATCACAGCTGTATGAAGTGATCCACAGTGTTGTTAGAAATAGATTGTATAATAACTTAACAGGTCATCTGAATAATCCAGTTTGAACTATTTTAAGATACAAGACTTTAACTTTACGTGTGCAGAAATGGAACCACAATGGATAAAAACAACAGAGTAGCTCCTGTATTTTTCCGAAAGTATTGAAACACCGTGTATACTCTGCTTACAAACATGATCATATCCAAAAACTGAGTTCATATCCCTTCAGGAAATATTGTAATCCTGTTCAGACCTTTAAAATCATGTTAGATAAATATATTTTTTCTGTTGATTTGAATCAGCAGAATCTGAAGAAAAGACATGTCTAGCTTTTGTAATATTCGTTTGTCTTGATTTGATTTTAATAATGTTTTCCATTCTTGTGGTTCATTGACTTACATAACTTTTTAGATTCCTGGACATTAATCATTTGTATCATTTCTTCAAATGTAACCATCAAGATAAGCAAAAAAAAATAATAATAATAGTGCATGTGCTTTTAGAAATATTTTTGTTTCATATTTTGAGTTCAATGTTGAGTGATTCAATTGCATAAACCTAAGGATTAGAAAATTCTAATTAACCTGGCAAATGTTTGGTTAGCACTCAACGATGCACAATATTAGGTTCCAATAACAGGGTTTAATTATAAGAGGAAAAAAGCAAAATTAGACTTCAATGGAGCAACGCACTGGATGCAGATAAACCAGGAAATATTTCACTTGATGCCAAGAGAAGCTCTTTTTAGAAAATTACAGGAAACATAATTTGATTATTACAGTGTCAAGCTGAGGTCAGTGAGTACCTACATGTATTCTTGAGTATGAGGTGGAATGCTCTTATCAGACACATTTTGGTATTTTTGGATCTGACATGTTAAGCAGCAAACAGATTTTTAGAAAAGAAAAGTAAGACAAGACAGAGCAGCTAGGACATTCTGTTCACAGCCCGGCTGAGCCTCCAGCACATCCAACACCCCTCCTATTTTCTCCTAAGTGAAGTTTATATGCATTTGTGCAATGCCTGCTAGTGTTGTACGGCTTAACAAGCAATGTGACTTCCCATCTTCTGCACATAATGGAGCTCATTGAAGGATTTACAATAACCTCCATAATACCACTATTTTCATTTGCACTCTTTTTCTGTCCTCACTCTATTCCCCTCGTCATCCCAACAACCAACAATAATTTAAGCAGCATCGAGCTAAGTGCTGTGTGAGCTTCCTGCTCCTTTTTTTTGTTTCTCCTTGTATCCAGAGAGCGCCTGGTCCCCTGTTAAGACTTTCTAAGACCTCAGCCTCTATCAATGAGCTTCAGAGGCAAGAGGAAGCTTCAAGAAACCAACAGAGCATACATATTTCACAATTAAACAGAGCCTGCAAGAAAGGATCCCTGCTGCTTGGAATAATTTGCATGGAACAATAAAACAAAAAGCACAGACATTTAATTTGAAGCCAAGTCTGTTTATTAGAATATTTCCTGAGTGTCGAGTAACTTTTTCAGCTCTAGCCATTTGCAAAAAACAGTGAGTGCTGCATAATTAATCCTAATTCTCATGGTAGATATCACTCCATGCATGTGTTCACATGTTCACATCCTGACAGGGGTGAGTCCTTTGGTGTGTGATCACACCTCTCTAAGGATGTCTGTCAGGCTGGGCTCTTAGTTTTAAAGATGATTAAACTCTCACTGTTTTGTATGCCAGGGACAAAGGACATCCTGAATGTCATCTATCATCTTTTATTTGGCAAAGTGATGAGACACCAAAGTCCATACTAACAGAAAAATATGATCTACTGTATATAGGATCCATATATGATATATGAATGAAGGCCTGATCAACAAACTATTAATTAACAAATTAATAAATTAATCAATTAGTGAATGCATTAATGATTGAATTAATTAATTAGTGAATGCATTAATGATTGAATTAATTAATTAATTAGTGAATGCATTAATGATTGAATGAATGAATGACTGACTGAATTAGTCAACAACTTGACAAAAGGACACAGCTGTTAAATGAAGTTCTAAAATCCAAAACAGAAGGAATCAATCTACCTTGTCTTGTGCATCTCAAGCAGTTGAATGCTGCACACCACAGCAATGCTGTCCTGACATAGACACTGTTCAAGAAAGTTGATATGTAGTAAGACTGAGCAGGACTGATTGTCCAAACAATCCTAAGAGGCAGCTGGTGCGATGCTGTACTTTTCGACTTGCTGCTGCTGCAGGGCCGCCTCAGGCATGCATTAAATATGTGCTCTTTGAGACTTTGTTCTTTGTATCTTCATCTCTGATTCTGTATCTTCGTGCTAATCAACTGGTTGTGTGTTGCTTAACACCACTATCATATTTATTCAACACACAGCAGATTTTAAGAACAAGAAGCACAAGGTAATGATGGACTTGATTGATGAATTCATTGATGGATGTCTGGATTTGGGTTTACCTTTGACACAAGCTGTAAAAGTGGATAAAATAATAGATTCCGCAATGATTGCATTTGGGTTAGCGTTGTGGGTCTGCACATTTTGGGGATTTAGGTAACTCTTTGGAGCAGCAGTTGGCAGTGACTTTGACTTGATGTAAGGTAGAATATTGAATGAATTGATCAAATGTTGCATTGATGTGGACTATGTATTTCTTCTTCAATGTTTCCAGCACTGTGCTTGTGCCGTCTGTTTTCATGGAGTGTCTGATTTCAAATAGATATATATTTATCTATTTTTTAAAATATTTTTTTAACCATATTTCAAAGGTTTTTCACCTTAATCTGATAGCAAACTGTTAATGGCTGAATGCTAACAACGATGACTTGAACAAAATCCTGAACTTTTTAAAATAAAATGAGGAAAAAAGTCAAACATTGTTATTAGAAAGGAATCAAATTATCTCCCCGTTATACATCACAGTCTTTTGTGAGATAGTTGCTCAGTTACAATTTAACTTGACACTGGCCAAACTGTTGGTTGGGGTCTGAAGAGGCCCCTGATGAAACAGATCTAAAAGCATCAATGCTATCAGAGTACTGCTCGGTCTCAAGGTCTAATTCACATAGCTTACTGCACTAATGATATTCAAGCACAATAACGCCCTCAAGGTTCCATAGCTCTGTGCAGTTTGCTCCAGTTTTGCACCTTATTGTTTTCTTTTTGGCTAATTTTCACAGGTTTAGCTGGCATAAAAGCTGCACGGTCCTTTAGTGAATCAGGCCCTAAATATACAAGTTTATTGATATATAAGATATGGTTAGCCGCTTAACATGGCTGTCAAATGAAGCAGAGTTAATAACAATTACTCCAAGATTAGAAATATTAGAAGAAACTTTGGTGGAGAGAGGTCCAATGTGATTGTGGAGCATGTTTATCTTAGGTGACAACCATAACTTCAGTTTTGTCATCATTTATTGTAATTCTTGGTAGTCAATTCCCTAACAGTGTTGAGGCAGTCTATTAGCCTTGATAACCTGTAAGTATAGCTATGAATAGTTTGACTGTCCAGCAAACACTGCCTGCCTTGATGTGGCAGAGTCTTGGGAACCACCCTCACATGAAGTGATGTCATCACAACAAGAACAAAAAAACCCCAAAACAAATACAACCCAGTAAACTAAAAGTGTTGCAGAACTTAAACAAATGTCTCAAGGCATCACATCATTTTAGGTGATACAAAAATTGAGCTGTATATCATCCTAATAGTGGGTGAGGGTTAGGGCAAGAACAATGCTTTTTTGGAGGGTTGGCCAGTATTTTTTTTTCTCAACATTTTTTTCTTATTCTAACTTTAATTATAAGAAAAAAGCAAGACTACTGACTTTAAAGTCAGAACAAACAAATAAGTTGTTGACTTGTCTCAAAATGTATTTTGTGGTTCTTATGAATAGGAACATTGAAATCTACATCCAGCAGACAAGGATGAATTGACTACGGTTAAACAAGTAGGGCCAATGATAGGCAAAACTTGTTTTAAAATGAGATGGAGTGAGGACATCCCAAGGGCTACGAGACAGTTTTCTTTATCAAATCCATCAGATCCTCCAAGCTGAGGATGAAAAGAATCACTGAACCCACTGGTTACAAAACCTACATTTTGAATACTTTGAATGTAGTGGTAGATTACAGAGTCAGAAAAAAATCCACTGAACCTATGTAAAGTTATTTTGATCTGTTTACATGAAATGATAACCAGCTACTATGAATATCACACCGAGACTCCCTTTATGTGTCTGCCTCTCAGTTTATGGAGGGCAGACAATTTTCTTTTTTCATCATCATCTCGGACATGAAGGGTCAGGCTGGCCTAATTCCTCAATCAGGTTTCTCTGCTTCATTAAAGCTTTCTTTAGACCTGAACTCCCAACATGTTGTAGCGTATAGATCACTCTCTGTCTCTGTCTCCAGGATTGAATTATCATTAGTGTTGAGAAGATTACTTTGCCTTTAGATCTTGATGATCTAACTGAGAATTGAGCTGCTGGAATGAATTAGAGGAGCACATCAATGAACAGTAACACCACAGCAGGCTGTTTCAATGCTGCTTTGTAGCTCCTGCTGATGCTGCACAAAAAGAAGCCTGAACAGTTTATTTTATGAGAATTGTATACCTGATGGAAACAGTATTTGACATTTTGAATAGTTGGAGTCCCTCATAGATCAAGTTTAAACAAAAGTATTAGAAATGAGGAAGATGCATACATACTTTGGTTGATTAAAAAAAAAAACTCTGACTGTGCTAAGAATTACTGGGGTTGGATGAAAATTTCAGCCAGGTTAAAAAAAAAAGTGAATTAATAATTATACAGGTATCTCTGAAACAGCATATCACATATTCTGGATATGAAGCTATCAGGATGAGCAGGTCACTCAGGTAATGCCACAGATAATCATATATTTGAATAAATCCTCCCTGTGTTATAAAGCCACTCTGGAGAGATTTGAAGCTCAGTGAGCCAAACATCAGCAGACTGCTGCTTCTGTAACCGGCTCAAGATCAGACGTTGAATATATTTCAAGGATCTGAGCTGAAGTTTTTGATCTTTAGAACTTTTTCCAGGTAAAATAAAATTATGAGTTAATCATTACTCCCTTATTCCCTTTGACAATGAGCCTCAGCCTTATTATTATGCTGAACATCTCACACTCCCTACTTGATGTGGAACGGGTGTTTGCCATCCTGACAACTCTTCAAGTAAATGAGGTCACTGCACGCTCCTCACCTGGACATGGATTAAAGTGCAGCTGTGTATTACAGGCTGTAGCGTTTAACTAGGGATGTTGCGACTAACAGGCTTCAGTATTGGCTGCGTGACCCGAATGATTAATATTCAGGTTTTTGCAACTCTCAAAAGAGAAAAAAAAATGGCTGGTACATTATTTTTGGCACAACCTGAACTGAACATAAATTGACACCTGTAGGGTACTGGCTTTTATAAAACATGGAGGCTAAGCTGTGCTAGTTCTACTTGCAGAAGAACATTCACAAATCTCCAGTACAGCAAGAGAGTAGAGTGTAATTGATGGATTGCAACGCAGGGAAAGTTGTGGCTTAGGTGTCAAACACATCAAAGATTAATACACAGGGTGTAAAACACTAACATATTAGTATAAGCTTTAAGACTTCCAACTCTATAGCGTGTGAATTAATTGCAATTCAGTGATTAATAACTGCAGCTGACATGTTGTCAATATTTTACTCTAATTTTACAAATCCTTTTCGTCAAAAACACAAATTACACATGAACAGAAAAAATTCACCTAGAGGATACAGCTTTGTTGACAAGGGGCAGCAAAATTTGCATAAAGAGAAAGTTCCTCACAGCAAATCTAATTATGGTTATCCAGGGGACAAAACAATCTTTGTTTTTGGTGGGTATTGAGGGGTTTTAAGACTCCCTGTGGACAACAGTGTTTTCAATGATGGGTTGATAAGACAGAAAAAAAAAAAGTTCAACTATCATAAATCTGCATTTTTGCTGCAACCAGTTTGGAGGCCTTGTCTCCACAAAAACCTGACTACAGTTTCTTGCACATTATAGATATATGATGCTGTGCTGATCCACAAGTTAGATACAACAATGCAGTATCTCATAAGGAGACTGAGTCCCCTCCAGCCTGTCTTTAGCCAGATTTTCATTCTTTCAGATGAACCCATCACTGTCTTGGGTTCATATTTATTATTAGTCTGAGACTGTCAGAGGAAATCTCCCACCACACAGCTGTCACGATTTTCACAAAGACTGATGAACTAATCTGAACCCCAGCGAGCTCACATGCCTCATGAGCTCCATCATGAAGGTGAATATCAGGTTTCTGCAGAGTTTCTTAAACAGAAACATGTGCTGCTTCCCTTTCTTCTGCTTCTTGTTTGCTTTGCTGGGAGCCTGAAATCACAACCTACCTGCTCAGATTATTACCCAGAGAGTCCTGACTGACTGACAGGTGAGAATAAGGAGTGTACATTCTCAGAGCCACAGAGAATTCTCTGTGGCTCTGAGAATGTACACTCCTTTTAAATTACAACATATAGAGCTGTGTGTGAAGGAGAAGTTCTGCTGTGATTTCCATTCTGTATTTTCTGTCAGTCCTCTCTAAGTTTTGTTACATTGAGGAGAATTTGAGCTGGTTTAGAAGGGTTAAGGTGAGATTTCACAGCTTTGCATTGTGCTCAGGGGATACAACACTCTCTCTTTATTCTGGGTTCTTCAAACTGCTTGACACAATTAATTTGTAATTTTGTTCACAATTCAAGTCTACTAAAGTGTTCTTTCTTTATCTTTGTTCTGAAGCTGAAGACAATATTATTTCACATAGTGAAGAAATAAAGTTCCATTCTATTCGTTATTTGTGAGGATCCCCATTAGAATAATTATTGGCTATTCTTTCTGGGGGTTTGATTTTCTAAATCAAGTTCAATGTCTGCCTCTCACTTCTTCATCACACATCTTCTCTGGACTTAAAAAAATGCCTCTGATACACAGTTTCTCCATGAGCAGCTAATTTTTGTTCTTCATATTTTAGTATTTTACATCAAAAGACAGGAAAACAAAACATCTTGATTAAATGTGTATTTTGCATGTCTTAAAATATTTAGCTTATTTTTTTATTTAAACACTGATGAAGGGAATGAAGATCAAACATTTGCACTGATGGCCCTCATGTTACGTCATATTCCTGTTCTTAAACCTATGAACTAGTTTTCTGGCGCAGGTCATTTTCTTGGGTTGGACTGGAGGTTTAAGTGCTCCCATTAGCTTTGACATGTTCTAATAGCTGTCTGAAGTCAGTCTTTCCCATCTGGGTGGACATATTTTTGATTTCAACAAGTTTTTTGTCTTGCCTTATGTACCTAGTTTGTTGATGAATGATGACATTTCTGATGCAAACTGGGTAGAGCAACACATTACAAGATGCATAAAAGCAAAGATGTCTGCACATCTGTGTGTTTTGCACGCAGCATTGACTTAATGTGAAGGGACTCCCCTCCACCGACAGAGATGACTTCACGCTGTGAGAAATATGTGTGAAGCAGCTTTGGAAAATTTAAAGCGCAGAGCTTCTGAAAACATCTGAAATTTTCACGAGTGCAAATGTGAAGGAGGCTATTGAGGGGGACTTCAGATGGAGCTGTTGTGAATGTGAGACATTAGTTGGGTACTTTTTTGTTGTATTCATTCTTACTGTCTGTGTTGTGTTACTGTTTGAAAGGTCCTCATTTTGCAGAATAGCATTCATGGCAATGTGAGGATTTTTGACAGTCCTCTTTCAGTCCTTTTTATTTTGCATCACTTTGCTTCAAACATTCAGTCTTACTACAGTTTATAAGTGTCTTATTTCATTGATTCTCAAAATCCTGAAAGAGTCCAAAGCTTTTTTCACTTTCAGCTCTGTGTGTTCCTGTCAAAAGTTTCAGTAGTTTTGTATGTGTACTATTTTTCTGAACGCCTCAGGGACACACACATACAGCAGTTTTGGTTGAGGTGTTCTACTTCTTTGATTTCTGTAAGAGTGTGGTAACTGCATGTTCAAAGACTTTAAAGTCTCTGGCAGCCATGATAAATTAAAGCATGCACATACTCAATGTTAATAACCATTAGTATCTTGGGTGTAACAAAGATATTTTATTCATCAACTCAAAAACATATCTATTCTAAGTATGATTTAAAAATATGGTTACAAATTGTCGAACAAAAACCACTTTTTTTTAAGATGCAGAATGCTTTCTATCTTTCAGCTGAAATTGCCCCCCAACTGCAGGAGCCCCATAAAATGTCAAAAAAATCAAACTGAAGAAGATTTTTTTTTAACTGAATGATATTTAGTTAAGTTTTTCTAAAATCCCATTTGCAAAAAATGGCATCAGAAGAGTGCAGAATTCATCAGGGACCCTCCAGTCTGTAATACTCAGACTAATCCATGATGTGGAGCATCATTAAAGGAAGTGATAAATGCAGCAACACATTTGAGAGAGAGGGATGGAAGCAGAAGGGAGCAGTTAGTTACCAAAGTGGTCAGTATAAGGCAGTAACCCATTCAAACATAAAAGCATGACAATAACATGAAATAAGTTTGACATGCTAAAGCACCTGGTAAAGATATTAGCCATCCCTCATTCCAGTGGTTCGGTCCGCTGGCTAATGTTTGTAGGAGCACACAATGATGTCTTCATCTGTTTGGTTTCACATATTCTGCTTTGATATAGAGGAAATGAGATTCAAACAGTTGCTTTTTGACACTTTTGATTCATTTAAATGTGTGATGTAAAAGCCCCTCAGGCATCAACAGTCTACATTTAAGCTCTTCTTCATCCCAACCTCTGCCAGTAAGTGTTTAAAGAGGCCCTTTACAGGCTTCAGTCAGAGGTGTCTCAGTACTCAGAGTCACATAAACTCATTCAAGTGTTGTGGACAACAGCTCAAGTCCAAGTGGGCCAAAGTTCCCGTGCAGAGTGCATGTGTGGTATCCTCATACAGCGTCATCAGCTCCACATATAGAGCTGACAGCACAGTGAAAAGCCCTCTGTGGTCAACAGTGTATGAGTCTCATCCATTTCCTCTGAGCTACACTGGCTCCACATTCAGGAAAAAGCAGCTCTTAAAGAGATCTCCGTCAAAAGGGTTCAGTGTCTGCAGGCTGCTTTTCAAATGGAACCAACCATGCTAGCTGCAGTGTGTAGGATAGAAATTACACTGAAGGAAAAGTTCACGCTGTGAAGACTTCTTTAGAAATTGTCACGAAACTGGGTCAGAGGGAATGTATGATCCCATTGATTCTGTTAAAGTCAAAATTATTACAGGGGACTGGTTGGAAATGAAATTGAAAATTCCATTTCTATTTTCACTCCAAACCAGAACAGCAGAAGTACAACAGGAGTTTATAAAGTTTAACCAGTTGAGCAACAAGCACATTGGCATGGCATCACTTTGGTTTTTACATCAGCTGGTTTTCTCCCTCCTCAGTTCTTAAAGTCAAGTTTGTGCTTAAGTTTAAAAATGTATGATGCTGACACAACAAAATAGTGATCTTAGTAAAGCAGGAGCTGTTAGTCATATGCTTTCTTCTAGACTTTAGCACCCATACCTTCCATTTGAACAGGACAGGAGAGTCCTGTGTTGTTTGGCCCATCTGTCCACCGGCTTCTTTTCCTAGTAAGGACTTTCTGGCTCCAAATAATATGTCATCGGACCTCCGACACACAGGACTTAATTTATCTGGGTGTTTAAATAATTTGGATTACCCTGGAATTGATGAGAAGCCAAGTGAGTGCAAATATATCAATCAGAAACTAACAGATGTATCATGCAAGTGACCGATTGTGGTCCAAACTTATTTTCTGTTTGATGAAAATGCAACTTATACATTTGTTACAGATGATGGTTTTGTCAATAAAAGTGAAGTTAGTAGACTTAGAGGGATGTAATATGAACAAGCCATAAGTAATATTCAGACTGCAGCTAATTCCAGCCTTTTGGTAGATTCTAGATGTTTTTTTTTATGTATGCATAGATTTTCAGTTTTATACAAATACAAACAATACAGCTACAAAGAGAACACTTGTTCTTCATGAGGATAAAAAGGGAAAACAACAACAGTACCAGCAGAAAGAGAGAGAAATAAAGCAAACACAAGCACTTGTAGAATACCAAACAATACAATCTGCAACATAATTAGCACCAACTATTACAATGTTAACATGCAACATGCATAAATACACATTCCATGTTCAGATATGCAGGGTATACACACCATTTTATATAAAGTAAAACAAAATGGGGAAGTGCCTTATGTTGTTCTTGATAAATATAACAAAAATGGCTGCCATGTTTTATCACAGATTGCAGTGTTTAGAGACTGTCGATTTACAACTTGTGATTCTACCAAACAAGGATTCTGGCGTCTATTTAAGGCACTGGTTTGAACAAAAAGTTTTTGGCTGAAGAAATGTCTCAGAGGACAGCAGTCATTGGAAAGTCAGATGGTGGATTTATTAATCAAAAAAGCGTTCAAATACCAAAAAAATAAGAACAAAAAAAAATCTGACTGAATTAACCAAAATCAAATAAACTTAGACTCAACAGGACAAACCCCAGCCTCCCAGCAGGCTGTAACCAGCAACAATATCCCCCATGTATATGCCCATCTGTTCTTATATACATACCATGGCGCTGTCCAAGTTGGAATAAACCATTGGAAGTAAGGGAAAACCACAGAGTAATAATCCCACAAAACTCAAACAGCAAATGATGAAGGTATTTCAAAGTTAAAAATCAAAACTCATTACTACCAATCCAAAACAGAAAGCATAATCATAATTTACATGTAACATTTACCCCTGTTTGGGGTGATGTATTCAATAGCCTACACTTATCAAGAGTTCCACACTGACCAGCCAGACACAGGTGGCCTCGCTCTGCTGTTGGGGAATGTGGGTCATGTGACAAGACATGGGGGAAACCTTTTTCACAGAGACACAGGCCCAAGAGTGCTTAGGGTTGTCCCACTGTCAAATCTTCAAGTACATGAGGGATCTCTTGCAGACTTTTTGAACCCTTTATGCCCTCTTTCTGTAAGAGTCCATGGAAAGAAATCCAGCACATTTAGGAGTTTCTTGCTCACCTCTTCCTGTTGACAGAGTAGCAGAAAACTTGGTTTTCCGATAGCATTTGAACACAACATGGAGCATGTTTTTATTACTGCTCTCAATTTGCTCTCAACTCAGTGCAGGGTGTGCTTGTCTCACCCTGTCAGAATTATATTTATCATAAAAACCTGCTCAGTATACATCATCCATTCCCTGTCTACTTTGACTTAAGAAGCCAGGTCAGTATGCCAGCTATACTATGAAGTGAAAATAGCAAAGAATATTAAATAAGCTGTAAGCTGGGTTGTGATAACATTGTGTAGGGAGGTGTAAAGTCTTTTTTTCTGAAAATGAAATTAAGGTATAATTTAGCAATAAATTGAAGCATACAGTTTTATGTTTTGTGGGATATTTATTGCAAAATTATGACTGGAAAAATGAAATCTAATGAGCCAAATGGGACACTGCTGTGGAAGGAGGTCTTTCATTATTGGAATATATATATATACATATATATATATATATATATATATATATATAAAATATTGACATTTGATAACCTAGCCTTTTTGGACACCAACAAAATCAGTACACCCAGTAACAATGAGACAATGAGATTCCTACATAAGGAGCACTATGCTCCTCATTTCTAAAACGAACACTCTTCAAACAAGAAGGCAGACAAATTAACGACTCACACCTGTGCTGTCTACGACCTGTAATCCTAAATGCATGAGTCATTTAGAAAAACTCCTCAGTTTAATTATTTTTAAATGAAATGAGATATAATCTTAAACAGAGAGAATAGAGAACTACTTCAGCTTAACCAGAGCTGCATGATGGTCTGTTGAGGATACTCAAGTTGTCCAGTCATTATTGAACAGTCATCAAAGGCATTAAATAATCAATTCATGATCCCTTGTATGTGTGCTGTCCGGTGCTGTCCCATTATTCAGAAAGACAAACAGAGTTCTCACTGTGCTGTGGGACTTTGTTTAAACAGTTACTGTAAATACAAAAAATGGGTTAAGCTGCTGAGCTCTGACTTTGAAGATTATCTAATTATTTTGTAGGTCTTTTTTATTGTGATGGGGCAGATTGAGAGAGACAGTTAATGTGGGTAGAAAGAGGAGAAATGACATTCAGCACATGCACGGGCAAAGAATTGATCCCAAGACCAGTCTTCATACATCATTTTCAGAACTTCTTTGAATAAACAAGGTAAAAGACAAACAAATGACAGGCTTATTTATTATTAACAAGGCTGAGTTTGATGCTTCGTAGTTCATTGACAGTCACTTTATGCTCTGCTGCTTCTGAAGGGAAAATTTATCAAATCAAATATGCACTGACATTTAAGCTGAGGAAGAATAAATAACAGTGTTGCCTTTTGAAGTCTGTGCTGCAAAGAATTTGTCTGAAATGTAAACTGGAAACACTATTTGTGGTTTGTTATCTTTTTATAATTTATGTCATGCTTGGAAATCTTTAAGTAGCAATCATAACACAAGAAATACAATCAATCCCTCCCATGAGTCTTTGTTGGTCAGCAGCTTGGAGCTCATACAGCAGTCATTAATATGTAGCTGAATGGACTCATCCTTCATGTTAAAGCCTCATATTTAACATTTCTTGACTGGTTAATAAGTTAACCTGACATGTATTCCATGCATTAATCACCTGCAAAGGCTGTTTCATTCAGTGTGACCTTGGCTGTGAGGGAACAGAAGAAACTCTGCTGTGTGCAGTTCACTGTTTCTAACAAGTGATTAACAAAATGTTGGCTGAATAAATTCATTAATCTGTTAGTGGTATTTATTATTTATGCTATAGTGGCTTGGACAACAGAAACTTGAACACTAAACATGATAAACAGACAATTGATCACAGACAAGAGCTAGCCAAAGTGCTATCTAGCTATCAAGCTGTGTGTTCAGTTGGTGTCTGATGTTAAATGAAAAAGGTTAATTATTATGATGACTTCGGTCAATCAGTCAATCAGTCAATCAATCAATCTTTCCAGCATTCAGCCAATTACAGTGGAATGGACGAACCTCCTTTAGCAGGCAGAAACCTTGAGCAGAACCAGACTCACGTTAGACATCCATGTGCTGGGACCGTGTTGGGGTTGGATGGAGGGATAGAGGGATATGAAGTGTGAGAGAAATGGACAGAGACAAATAACATCAACACAACATCTCTTATAGACTTATGTCAGTGACAGTAATAGCGGTAAAAGTATGTGTACTATCTACAGGAACTTCAAATTAATGCTAATATACGGCTCTATATATTTAAGCCAGTTAAAGTCATTAACATTTACAATAATTCCATTTTGATAATAAGGGTAAGAATGAGAGTCAATTAGACCAGTTGGAGTCGGCCTGTTCTGAAAATAGCATTAGCATTATAATAGTCACGACACTGGTGAGACTGATTTTAATAGCTATAGCAGATGGAGGCTGGCAGGTCAACTGCAGCAGGCTGTCTACAGCAACATTTAGAGAAAAGTATGACACAAGGGAGCTCAGGGACTCCCAGAAAGATTTGGATGCCATACTGATGCCATCTGAGGCCGTTATATCCCTAGAAAAGTCTCTCTATGGTGTTCCAGGCCAATAACAGTAACTTCAGATTCGTCTGGGTTGAACAGTGAAAAAGTTTTGGTCTCTATTTAAATTTATGGAGTGTTTCCTTGTAATACTACCTAGGGGAAACACATATGGCTAATGGAAAATGGACTGTATTTATAAAGCGCATTCTCTAGTGTTCTGAAAGCACAGAGTCCTTATACATAACATGTCACATTCACCCATTTACAACACATTCACACAATTATGTCAAAGTCTGCTAATGTAAAGAGCCCATCAGTATTAACTAATCCCATTCGCACCAGCGGCACAACACCAGGGTGTCACCAGGGGCAGTTTTGAGGTAAATTGTCTTTCTCAAAGACCCTGAAATTGAACCACCAACCTTCCAATAGAGAAATGACCACTGTATATAAAGTGAAAATAGTTGGCCCGAGCACCGAGCCTTGAGGGAATCCATGACCAACCTTGGTGGGCTCAGAGGACTTTTCATTTACATGTACAAAGTGATATAGATCTGATAAATATGAATCAAACTCTGTTAAAGCAACGTAATGCCAACTGATTGTTCTCGCCTCTGTAACAGGATGTGATGGTCAGTGGTTTCAAATGCAGTGCTTAGATCTGACATGACGGGTACAGAGAGAAGACCACTGTCTAAAGACATCAGTAGATCATTGGTTACTTTCAGCCGTACAGTCTCTGTGCTATGGTGGACTCCAAACCCTGACTGAAGACCCTCTAAGGAACTGTTGCTATGAAGAAAGTCACAGAGCTAATTAGACACTACTTTCTCTAGGAGTGTAGAGACAAAGGGAAGTTTGCCTAAATCAAGTGAAGCCTTTTTAAGGACAGGTTTTATTACTGCTACCTTAAATGACTGTGGCACAAAGCCTGTCATTAAAGACATATTAAGTGAATGCAAAACTTCTACATTTTAATGATAGTTGATTGATGAATTATTCTTGATGTTTAAAGCATGATTAAGAGTGAAACTGGTTAATCCCTGCATCCCATAGTGTTGAGAGACTATCTGATTTTTGTATAGGCCTCTTTGACATTCTTGTAGACAGTAGGCTGCACTGTCATGTGAGCATATGTATTTCATACTGAACAACTCAATTTGAATCTGTTGTTGTATCAAACGGTCTGGGGCTTGCTCATATAAGTCAGAAGCCTGGCCCGTTACTTTCTTCTGGCACTGGGACTGCATCCAGTCTTGGTTTTGGTCCTTGTCTTTTTTGAACAGAGATGTCTCCAGATTTGCTGAATTATTTAATGATATTATGTCCTGTAGATGAGGAAACCCACCAATTCTGCATTAGGAACATTATTCTGAAACTGTTGAACTCTTTGCTCACGCAGTCTTTCCTCTTACCATTTTTCCTTCTGAGAGACCCAGCCTCACTAGAGTGTCCTTTTATACCCACTCATGTTCACCCACCTGTTGATCTTTAACCTCATTAGTTGGAAGATGTTCCTTCAGGGTTTTTTTTTTAGCATTGCCAAACTTTTAACTCATTTGGCTGGATTTGTTGAAACTATTTTCAGTTGAATCTATTTTACCAAATTTTACTCAGCATCCCAGCTTATATGGATTTGTGATTCTCAGTTATTTCAAGTGTTAGAGATGAGACAACTATTCTTATAGTTTCTAGAGTTTTGTCTGGACTTCAAACTGCGTCTCTGCAAACTGAGTCACTCTTATAACACATTCAGACAGTTTCATCATTGTTATCTCATTATTAGATGTGAGCTCAACTAAATGAGGAGATCAAACCTCTCAGAGTCTGTCTGTAACAATAGAATCAGCCATGGTAAACTGGATCACACTTGACTCCTGTCTAATCACTCTGTCATTTAGAAAAGAGCTGCCGTTTTTATTACTCTCTGCATAATAATGACTTTAACTTCAGCTCACCTCATCGCAGCCCACTCCCCACTGATCATGTGAAGCAGCAGAAGGTGGGAAGAGGTTTTGATTTTTATTCACAACACATCTGTCAAAACTGTCAAGTATTGAAAAAGTGTTTCTGTAATCGGACGATCTTCAAGGACCCAGCCAATGCTGCGTTTGACTTTTATTTTTGACTGATGTCCAATTTCCATCAGAGCCAACAATGCAGGTCGACCTGGAGAGTGATTTCATCTCAAAGACCAAAAAAAAAGCAGACTAAAAATAGAACAGCCCACAAATCAGTGCTGTTTGTTCTTCAGACCCATCAAACCTAAACTAACACATCAATGATGATTATGAGCACAATGTAGCACTTCAGCACTTTGTCTTTACAATCCCTCATTATCGGAGGACACATTGAGATGCATTTTATTCATTAGGTTGGAAATGGTAAACAGAGTTCACTTATACAGTGCCTGGCTGTATACTCCTACAACTTAGAAAAGAGTATTTTGATATTTTGCATGCAAACTCTGGTGCCAGAATGATTCTAAAAACTGTTGCTTTTGTTCTCTTTCCATAAATATGAGTCTTTAGTTTTTGTTGATTCAGCAGAGGTTTGAAATTGGTTCATACATCTCTTGACTCATGTCACTCCCCTGCTCATCTCGCTACACTGGCTTCCAGTTGCAGCTCGCATCAGATACAAAACTCTAATCATGACTTACAAAGCAGTAACCAAAACCGCTCCAGTCTACCTGGAACCCCTCATCCAGGTCTACTGCCCTTCTCGCTCGCTACGCTCAGCCTCTGAATAAGGCCTCAAAATCCCTAGCTCGACTCTTCTCTTCTATTGCCCCTAAATCAATCAATCAATCAGATATTTTTATTATAAAGCGCTTTTCATACAATGACATTGTAACACAAAGTGCTGTACAAGAAAAACAACTTAAAATAGAATAAATTAAGAAAAAGATCCCAGCCCCAGCCCTGACCCCAAATCCACCCCACAATCCTAAGGTTAACAACACAATATATGCAACAATAGTAATGAAAACAATAAAAATAAAATAAATAAATAAAAAATCTAAATAATTTGCTGAACAAACTGAGGAAACGCTCTGATATCTTAATGAGAAAACACTGGAGGTAAAATAAGATGTTAAAACTCAAAACAGGAAATTAAAATTACCAAAGTAAAAAACATATCTAAGATAATAAAAGACTGAAATATTAAACCATTAAAAGAAAATAAGATGTGAGAATTAAAATAAATAAATAAGTAAATAAATAAAGCAGAATAAAAGTGACAAAATTTGAAATAGATAATAAATAAATAAATAGATAAAACTATTAAGAATAAAAATAAAACTGAGTTAAAAGCAAGACTAAAAAGGTTCCTCAGGCAGGGTGTTCCTCAGGCAGGTTGTTCCACAGGCGTGGGCCGTGATAATAAAAAGCTGCCTCACCGTGGGTCTTAGTTTTTACGTTTGGTACAATTGAAAGTCCGCTACCTGAAGACCTGAGGGCTCTCACTGGCTCATATGATAAGAGCAAATCTGATAAATAAGAAGGGCCAAGACCATTAAGAGATTTCAAAAACAATAAAATAATCTTAAAATCTATTCTAAAAGATACTGGAAGCCAATGCAGAGACTTTAAAATTGGTGTGATGTGGGCTCTCTTTCTGGTCTTTGTCAGCATTCTAGCTGCTGAGTTCTGGAGCAGCTGAAGCTGAGAAATGTTCTTTTTGGGGAGACCAGAAAGAAGAGCATTACAATAATCAATTCTACAGGTTATAAAAGCATGAACTAGTGTCTCTGCATTGGCTTGAGAATGAAACTGACGGACTTTGGAAATGTTTTTTTAGGTGATAAAAAGCCTTTTTTGTTATTTCTCTAATATGTGGCTCAAAACTGAGGTGCGAGTCAAAGATCACACCCAGGTTCTTTAACTGCTCACATGGTTTTAGAGCCAGTGCTTGGAGTTTGGTGTTCAGTTTCTCTCTCTGAGGTCCAGTACCAATGACTAAAACCTGAGTTTTATCCTGGTTGAGCTGTAAAAAGTTCTCTGCCATCCATGACTTAATATCTAAAATACAGTTAAAAAGTGTGTTAATTGTTCCTGGGTCATCAGGAGACACGGTGAGCTGTGTATCATCTGCATAGCTATGAAAGTTGATGCCGTGCCTCCTGATGACACTTCCGAGGGGTAACATATAAAAATTAAAAAGAGTTGGGCCTAAAATTGAACCCTGGGGAACCCCACAATTAATTTTGTAACTTTTTGATCTATGTTCACCCATGCTGACATAAAATTCTCTGTTAGTGAGATAGGATTCAAACCAGTTAAAACAGTGCCAGAGATGCCAATAAAATTGTGAAGTCTGTTTAAAAGAATTGTGTGGTCAACAGTGTCAAAGGCTGCACTCAGGTCAAGCAGCACACGAACCGAGGGCATCCTTTGATCCATGTTGGACCTCAGATCACTTAAAACTTTGAACAGTGCAGTCTCAGTGCTGTGATTTGTGCAAAAACCTGATTGGTAGATTTCACCAGTGTTAAAAGAGTTCATAAAATCATTTAGCTGATTAAAAACAAGCTTTTCTAAAATCTTACTTAAAAATGGCAGATTAGAGACTGGCCTGTAATTATCAAGCATAGATCAATCCAGATTGTTTCTCTTCAGAAGAGGTTTAACCATGGCGGTCTTAAAAGCAGCAGGGAAAACACCCATCTGAAGAGAATAATTAAAAATGTTTAATAACTCAGGATAAAAATGGCTATAAACTGTTTTAAAAAAGGATGTTGGGATTGGATCTAAAAGACAGGTTGCTGGGCTTAGTTTGGCAATAACTTTGCCCAGCATGTCAGCATCAACCGGACAAACTTCTACAGTGTTTCCTCATTTAAAAACAAAGACTCTTGGGTTTTAACATCCCTTGGGTGGCTGTGAGAGAGATTTTGCCGGATGGACCTGTGAAGTGGACTGCAAAATCTTCACATGCTGCATCTGACTGCACTGTTGATTAAAAGCAGGATTAATTAAACCGTCGATTGTTGAGAACAGGATTTTTGTGTTATTGCGGTTGTCATTTATCAGCTTTGAGAAATGATCTTTTCTTGCTTGTTTTACTGCTTTGTTGTAGATATTCATTTGTTCCTTAAAAATTTGATAATTAACTGTTAGTTTATTCTTTCTCCACCTTCTTTCTGCTACTCGACAGTTTCTTTTCAGTTGGATTATATCTTTGTTTCTCCAGGGTGGCGTTGGATTTGTTCTTATCTTTTTCAATTTGAGTGGTGCCACTGTGTCCAGAGTTGACCGAAGTTTACTCTTAAAACTGTCAACGATAAAATCACAGGAAGAAGGTGGAATGGTGGAATGAATTGGTCAACTCCATTCGAACTGCAAAGTCCCTCTCTACCTTCAAAAGACAGCTAAAGACCCAGCTCTTTAGGAAGCACTATGCACCTAGCTAGACTGTTCTCCACTGTTGTCCCTAGTGGCAACAGTTCCTTACTTTTTTTGTGCATTGCCTTTACACTGCTCGGCTATACCTGCACCCAAATGGACTTGAAACACTTTGTTACCCGTACTGATCTTGTTTCCTCTTGTCTAGATCTTTGCTTGTGTTGTTCTTGTTCTCGTATGTACGTCACTTTGGACAAAAGCGTCTGCTAAATGACATTGTAACATTGTATAAATGAACACTGATTGACTTCTTACATGTTCAGACTTTTTTAAACAAGGTCCATTTTCAAATAAAATGTAATACTTTGGCAGTATGAACATGTTTGCATACAGATGTGGTATGACTCTCCGCACTGTTATCAAGTTCTCTTTCTGTAATGCATGCACATTTTTATAAGAGTGACGTTTGCTGTCTGTTTGTTGGACAATTCTAAATGTCAACCAATGTGTCCTTATAGAAACACAACTAAAGTTGTACTAAAGTTTTAGTCAGTGCAATACACCATGCACTGATATAGAATACATGTGTGGTGATATGGTTGTATTATTTGGCCTTAAGCAGCATGGCCAAAGACTTTTGCATAGACACATACACACAAACACACACAAACACACACACACGCACACACAAACACACACGCACACACACACACACACACACACACACACACACACACACACACACACACACACACACACACACACACACACACACACACTGAACAAGTCAAACTGCTGTTTTTAAAACTGTGTTGAATTAATAATAACTACCTGTGTAGTCGGAAAACTGCTGACTGCAGCACAATGAAACAGCTCCACACTGAGCACTACAAGGTTCCTCTCAGTGTGACCCCATGATAGTGTGTGACTAATACAGCTCCTTCATAATTCTACAGTTTAATCAAATCCTTTTGATCAGTCAGTGATACTCACAATGAGAGAATGAATGAATCTGCTCCTCTTGTTAATGCAGGAAAATCTGAATGTATGATCTAATTGTGTCTCCCCCCCCTCTCTCTCTCTCTCTCTCTCTCTCTGTGTGTCTCTCTCTGTTTCTCTTTCTCTTTCTTTTTGTTTCTCTAGGTAAGTGAAACAAATCACTCAGTCTGATGAAAGTGGACTGCCTCGAGGCATAACATTCACCATCACACCCAGCTCTGGTACAGTACCAGCCTTCACACTGCACAGCCTTTGTTTCTCTCTCTGGAAACACTGACTGAAAATGTATTGACAGATTGGTGCATTGTCTTTCTTGGCTTATTTCCAACACTCATCTTAATTACAAAAGTTTTGTGGCTTTAGAGATATGCCAGTAGTTTATCACCATATTTGTATTCACAAAGAACACTAAACATGAGTTCAAGCATCCAAGTACAAATAAAAGCACACTTTAGCAGACAATTACTGAACATGACATAACCACTTATGCAGATTATGGAGGCATCATTGATTGTCCAGTAAGAGCTTTTCATTGATTTAAAGTAGGAGTTGAGAGATGTGCTTTTCCTCGCTCTGTGGGTTAAATAATGTAGGTATGTGCTGCTTGATAGGAAGACGCTGTCCATTCTAAAGCACTTCTCTCTGTGTAGTGTTCTTCAATGCAGCTGTGTGCCCTGTGAAATGGTTTAATGAGTTCAGTTATTTGAGGAGCCTGCTAACAATGTGTGTGTTCTGGTTGGTCCTTAAAGTCTGTCCAGCTGGTATGGGAGTACTTTGTGTGTGAGAGAATAACGCCTTTGAGGCACAACTCTGAAACCTCAGCAGTGAAATTGCTTCCTGTGAGCACTACATTTTTCCAAATTCTTTCCCTAACTTTACTACCCGTGGTTTTTAATGTAAGTTGCGAATCAGTTTGTGAGCCTAAATAAATATATTGCAATTCTCATAGTGCTCACCTGCTACTATAATATCTCACTTTTAATCAATGTTACATCACACTTGGCATAATGATCCCTTTAACTTTCTGTTGCTGCAAGGCTGAACCTCTTGGTTCTGAGCATACACTCATTTTGTAGCCTTGTTCATGTTGTGCATTTTTGCCATATTGACACAATTGCCTATTGGTTAAGGTAGCAGCCTCTGACTCTGAGGTGAAGTTGCTACATTTCTGTTTTAATTTATCTGTCTGTGCAGCTTAATTTAGTTCAAATTGAATATGAGCTACCAATCAGTTTAATTAATAGAGGATTGGATTGTGTGTGTGAGGGCACAGGGATAATAATCTCTCTAGTCCACAGATATTTATACACACGAGTGTGCATATATTTTGCCACTGGCATACTTTGTTATCGAAATTCAGCATTCAGTGAGGGTCACTCCAGAAACAGATGTTTTTTTGTTGTTTTTGTGAAGGAAAGATTTCCTTTTTTATCATTTGAACACCTGTTAGCTACCTATGTTTTAGACATCAAACAAGTGCAACTATTTGACCTGAAAGATTACTCTATGTTGCAGCAAAAGGTCGAGGCCAAGGGTTGAACCAGAAACCGCTGCGACAAGGACTACCGCCTCTTATAGATTTTGTACCTATAAGCCAAAGTCAAACCCCAAGATTCATTAATAAAGGCCCAAGTTTGATATCTTGGTGTTCTTCTTGAAAATTATCCATTAGTACAAAGTGTTTCAATGTCCTGGTCTGCGTCAGATGTGATTTTTGTGTGAAGTTTTTGGAATCCACACTTTAAAGCCCCCCTTAAATAATGACTATAGGTTATTGATAGTTTTTTTCATGAGCAATATTGTATTGGACAACTTATGAGCAACCACCTAAATAATATTTCTGTAGTAATTTTTCCAACCCTGTACTGTCATCTGGCATGCATGGTACCTTGACATCAGAAAAGTGGATTTAGGTAAAGTCAGGGTTTCAGTACACTTTGTTTATTTCTCAGTAAAGAAGAACCTTTTGTTAAGGGCAACATCAATTAATAAAAGCATTATAAGGTGAACAAAATGTATCTTAAACAAACAATCACAATAGACATCATTTCCCTTTCCTACGTTTCTGTTCGTCAGTTCTGTGTGTCTATGCTAATTGATCAGTGTGTCTTTCCTGTAGGCGTTTTAACCTCCACTCTCTATAAGATGCTACTACTATTCAGCTTCTGGCTGTATAATAAAGCCACATTGTTTTACCTTATAACATCATCAGAATATAATAAAGCCAAGAGTCAGATGCCTCTGTTGCACAGCACAAAGGATTCATTGTAACCCTTGCTCTATTGTTCTTAGCAGAGTGTAAATTCTGTGTAAAGTGCTCTGGCTGGATATACTGAATTGCTAATTCAGTGTGGATTTAAATGAGGAGATATTACAGAAAAGAAAAAGTGCAAAAAATATGAAGCTGAGTTCATCTGCACAGTCCTATCCTAACACAGCATGCTCCACTGGTGCTGGCATTATGATAATGTGCTAGGTGATGCTGTAGAGATGATTCATTAGCATAATGGGTATGAGCTAATTGAGTGGATTCCTGCCAAATTACCAGACATAGTTAATTGTCGGCCATAAACTTGAGTCAGACGTGAACAAAGGTACAAATGTCACAAAAAAAAAACCCACACAACCTGCAACAATACATGCAAATGTGTGTACAAGGGTAAGTGCTCTTCACCCATGACAGACCTCCATCTAGAGCTGGAGTGCAGCACAGGTGCTCACTGCTCTGAGACAGACAAGATCTTAGAGAGGAAAAGAGACATGAATACTGAGCAGCTCTCTCAGCAGTCACAACCTGGTGTCAGAAGAGTCACTCTCACACAGGCAGGAGTAGATCCTTCAGGAACACTATCCAAGCTGATGACATGTGCTAAGCTTGTACACCAGAGATGATTGAAAGTTTCTTACTTCATTAACATACCTGCAGCTTGTCAAACAAACACCTCAGACTTTACCAAAATAACTCACTCGCTTACCCAGGAGGCTTTGCATCTTGTTGATTAATCAGTAACAATTTTGGTTCCCTAGTTTGAATGTGTGTTTGTGTGTGATGTGTGGGTGTTCAGAGAGAGAGAGAGAGAGAGAGAGAGAGAGAGAGAGAGAGAGAGAGAGAGAGAGAGAGAGAGAGAGAGAGAGAGAGAGAGAGAGAGAGAGAGAGAGAGAGAGAGAGAGAGAGAGAGAGAGAGAGAGAGAGAGAGAGAGAGAGAGAGAGAGAGAGAGAGAGAGAGAGAGAGAGAGTACACCCTAGATAATGTCACATTAGCATATTTCCATCCCCATGCTGTCACTCATTGTAAAATAGAAGACATACCTGTAGAGTCAGAGGAATACTGGCTCCACAAATATGTCTCTAATGCAATCAGGAGTCAGCCATGTGTTCACCACAATAGCCCTGTGTAACTCACCAAGGGAATGGTTGCATCAGCTCTAACTGAATATATATGTGTGGTTCAGGCGGGTAAAATATCTACATTTACTGCTGATGCATCAAATTAAATGTTCAGAATAAAAGGTGTGAATCAAAGTGTGACAGCTAAAGGACTGCTGCTGTCACATCCAACACAAGCAAGTGAAAGCTGCAAATTCAATCTTTGAAAATATTTAGTCATAGAGCTGCCAGACTTTACACTGAAGAACTGGAGATCTGAGACACTGATGATGGAGCCCACCTTATAGCACTGGTTTGAAATAAACTTTGATCCCATATGTGCTATTTAAATGTAATAATCACTAAAGCTTCAAGCAGACTTATAATGTTTTGAACCTTATACAATCCTATGAATTACCGGACGTTAACAAGCTGTCATCAATGTTGTGGCACCTCTCTGTAACATTAGCATTTGTTTTTCCACTTTTACTATTTATCTAACGACAACTGGAGTTCCTAACTGTTTTAACAGCTGTGATAAGGGGTGGGAATTGATACGATTTTATCAACGTCAATGCCGTTGTCGATTTTGCTTATCAATCCAAATCCTTATCAATTCTCCTAACAATTCCTGAGTATTCTTTTGAGGGGAAAAAAAAGTAGTTCTACACAGTCGTCCACACCAAAAGGAACCATTTTATTTTTTCCAAAGTAATGCCCTCGAGGCTGGAGGAAAATATTTTGAATTTGGAGAGGAGAAACACTTTTCCTCCGGGGGTCATCGCGGGGGTATTTTACCCACTCTCGGTGCCTCATTTTCAGCGCCATGAGTCCGGACGTGGACCCTCGAGCCTGAGGGAAAGCATCCCAACTCCGAAAGGGGAGAGGTAGGTGGGGTTTGCCTCCCCGGCGCGAACATGTTCACATGGAACCCTTCAGCCCGACGCGAACCCCAAGCTTCGAGGCCGAGTCGCCAAATGCTTCAGCATATTTGAAGTATTTCCACCTTTACATTAGATGACACTGATTGCACACGGCATTGTTCTCATCTCTTTTACTAAAATGGAGCCATGCTTTAGACTGCTTCTTCCTCTCCATGTTTCCTCGTGGTTGAAGGAGTTCTGCGTCGCACAGTGTGTGACGTAATACATGACGTAGTGCTAGGAAATGAATTGTTTGGAAGAATCGATAACATTTGAGGTGTACAATTCAGATGGAATTGATCAATTGGAACCGGTTCTAAGTCGGATCCGGTTTTCGATTCCCAACTCTAGCTGTGATCAACTAAAAGGCTGTGAACTGTACAAAACACAAACTGTCACTTCATGAAGGTAATCCCTGTGATTCTCTTCATGAGAGGACACTAACCTGTAATTATATGGCTTTGGAGAGGACTAAGATGTTCTCGGAAAAGGATCAAGAGTACTTAATTATTAGTAATGTTTGCCCTCTTCTGGATCACTTGTAGATTACTTTTTTTTTTTTTTTTATCACATCTGCCTCTCTGATGCAATAAATCTTTCTAATGACAAGCTCTGCACTTGATTGTGCTTGTCACTAATTCAGGCATTAAATGGTACCTGCAGACTAAAGGATGTAGAGACAATTCCTCCAGATAATCTATTAACCAGGACGGTGAGAGAGAGCCGTTCAGCCTGATATGAGAAGCAGGATGCTGATTCTGTGACACCAGATCTGAGAGTTTTCATTAGGACTCTATGTTCTAGTAAGAAGAAGTTTTTATATCATCTTGGCACACTAAGGAATTGCACAATCAACCTCTTTGTAAACTCATAACATAATCACATTATCAGGACATCAATGTCAGCATCCTGTAGCTGTGGATCCTTTATTTTCATGCTTTCTTTACGCACCATTTCAAAGCTGGTGAGGACCGTCACACGAGTTTAAAGTTGAAATATTTATTCCACCTCTCTGTGCTGTTATAGAAACTGTCACATCTCATAGATTTTATCAAAGGGAGCACAAGATAAGTTGTATATTTTTTATTTGTGTATATTTATCTTTACTTTGCAGGATTAGTTTTGGGCCGAGACATTTACCATATCATCTGTTGTAGTTTGATCATTAAGTTTGTAGATATTTTTAAATTATCTTCACTTCACACTTCATTGTTTGTTCATGGCTACGGGGGGTTATTAACTAAAAGATGTGGCCTTCATCTTCAAGGCACCCTGTCGACTCCTCTTCAGTGATGTATTAATCTGAATATTCAGCTGATAGCATGCATCGCCACATACAAGTTTCTAGCTCACAGGCTCAGATTCAAGATAATGTGCCGTCAATTTAAGCCGGATACACTCGACAGAGTTTGTTGCAGAGCAGTTTGAACGTTTATACACAAGAGAAAATCCAAGATGGCAGAATGAGTTAGCGTGGTTCTCAGAGTGTGGACTGATGTTGATTTCTTTGCTGCAGAGGAATGAACGAGTGCACTCTGCCAACAATCGGTTACACTAATGGATCAATAAAGCTCCGAGGAGGAGTGAAAAGCAAACCACTGCTGATACAAGTTTACTGCAGAGGTGATTAAAAAAGTCTGTGAGTGTGTGTCTGTGTGTGTCAGTCTAATAGTGGTTTTCAACCAGAGTAACTTTGAAAAAAAAAAAAAAAGTTTGATCTGTTGTTCTTCAGCATTCTTTATTCAGCTGATCTCTCTGAAGGACATCATCATGTATTCAGTCTGTGCAGTCGGTTATTGAAAAGCAAAGGGGGATTGGGAGGTGGGGGGGCAGAGATTAACACAAACAGGAGTTAAGCTCTGTCTGCTCTGCAGGACCTCCTGTGATTAGGGATTTTAGAACTATGAGTGTTTTGTGTTTGAATAATTAGAGGATTAATGAAGCCTGGGTTTCAGTCAAATTAACAAATTAGCTGGTACTTTAACAAAGTCATCATAGACTATGATTTACATCATGATTTGTGATTCTTGCTAAGTGGTAGAGGGGGGTTCGATTCAAGGTCCCACTGTCCGCATATCGAAGTGTCCTTGGGCCGTGCCATTGGTGCGTCAATGGGATTAGTTAATATTGATGGGCTCTTTACATAGTAGCATCTGCCATCAGTGCTATCTGCAAAGTGTGGGGTTAAAAGTGTTAAATCTTATTGTATTATTTTGCTTTATAAACACAGGAAAACTACAAGAAAGTTGAGTGCTACTTGATAATAATCCATTCTGCACAAAAAAACAAAACAAAAATAGCAGGCCAGCAGTTGCAACTACAGTTGATCCAACACTGAGCTGTGTGTCCGGAAAAATGTGTTAGATTGTTTTTCAAGACTTTTCTTGTATCTTAGTCTGTCTTAATGTGTACTTCAGTGATGCTCTTAAGAAGAAGAACAGCTATATACAGTATGTACAGTACATCAAGTTATGAGTTTTGTGAACTGGAAGCAGAACTGCGGGTGTAGTGGCCTCCAGCAAGCTTTTACAGTTGAGTTTGTATGTCCCCCTGTGCTGTAGTGAAGGAAGATAGAACATTGTGATGAAAAAGGAACGAGATAAATGCTTTTTAAAGTAATGACACTGTCTGTGTGAGATTCATTGCTGTCATCTACATGCATATGTTCTATCTCTACATCAATGGCTCAGTGGCAATATAACTGCTCAGTAACAAGCTGTAAGAATGTTTGTCTCCATGCAAGGCTCTGAATCAGACCATTGTGATGGACAACAAAGCTCTTGTGCTGGAATAATGCTTCTGATTTATGTGACTAATACAACAAACATACAGCACTGTGCATGTCCGGCCATTGTATTCTGTACTCATGATTACAAGTGTTGTTCTGTAAATGAAAATAAATGGATAGTGGAAAGCTAAAAGATGCCAGGTTCACATTCTGATTGGTAGGTAATGAAAATGACTTTACTTCCACCGACTGCACTTTGGAGAATGACTGAGTGAGCACAGGTGGGCTAGATTTGACAGGCTTCAGGAGGAAGCTGTAGTAGATTTGACAGATCAACAGAGGCAGGTCTGAGGTATTGAATCATCTTATGTTTAAAGCAAGATGCAGTTCAACTGAATGAAAATGAATAGAAAGTCGTCGCTGGTGGAACAAAAATAAAACTTCCAACAACATTATGTTCTATATTTTAATAGATTTGGCTTTTTTTCAGCCTTATAATAATATATTAAAAATTGGTCGAGGCATGTCTGTCTAACATGAGTCTGGTTTCTGCCTGTTAAAGGAAGTTTGTCCACTGTAACTTGCTAAATGCTGCAAAGTGCTCCGCTCATGGTGGATTGAGATGAGATCAGACTGAGTCCTGTTTGTAGAATGGGATTGAATCTTATCCTCTTGATGTTGGGTCTTTGCTAATAATATAACATAGAGTACAGAAGAGTAGACCTGATCTGTTTGTAAAGCGTCCTGAGATAACATTGTTTTCATTTGGTGCCATTTAAATAAAGATTGATTGATTGATTGATTGATTGGTTTAAATATATTCCAAAATGTAACAACTTATTTTCTGGGTTGATTAGGTGTTTTTTTTTTGTATCTCTTTTTTTTTTGGTTAGCTGGTTATACCGTACATTTAGAGGTCCATCAGTACAAAGTACAAAGTGAAGAATGTAGTTTCCATCTTTCTTTGCTTCATCTGGCATGCTTCAGAATCAAAGTACTGATGAAAAAACACTTGATCTATAATAACAATTCTTCACAGTTATTGTTGATATTTACAAACAAATAATCGTCTGCAACCACACCCAACATTTATGAATATTCTAAATGAACAAGTGATAGCCTCCTTCGATTCTTTGGTTGAGTACATGAAACATAGTTGATGTTTGAACAACAATCAACAACATCCTGATAACTGCTAATCTAATGGGAAGGTGGAAGGTTTGATTCCTGGTCCTGCTGTCCATATACTGAAGTGTCCTTGGGCAAGACGCCTAACCCTGAACTGCCCCCTGTGGCTGTGCCATTGTTGTGTGAATGGGATTTTAATACTGATGGGCTCTTTACATAGCAGCCTCTGTCATCAGCGTATGAATGTGGTGTAAATGGTGAATGTGACAAGTGATGTAAGCGCTTTGAGTGGTCAGAGGACCAGAGACAGAACAATATCCGTCCATTTAACATTTACTGGTAAATAAAACAAATGTTGTTTTAAGACCTCATCCAGTTACAGGACACTGATGACATTATCTCAGCTGAACAAGTTAAACTCTGTTGTGAATCTCTTTAAAGGTTAATGGTTTAAAACACATAACTCTCTAAAACATAAAAACACACTGTCACCGCAGGGAACATTGTTGAACAGTAACATATAAATGCTAATGTTATACTGAAACAAAAAACACAATGATCTGAGGCTGATGATAATAGCATCTAATTACCCTGAACCAATTTCACAGATACCATCCCACCTCCTGTCAACAGCTTGTTAGCATTTTACAAATGAGTGAACTTGTTCACCTGAAGAATTACAGTAAGTGCTGCTCATTATGTGGGTCTCATTAAAAAGCGTCTCCTGAGTTTCTGTTTTAATCAAATATAAATTCATGAATTTAATCTTCATTTTTTGTTTTGCATTTTCAGTAGAAAACATTAACTTCTTGAACACATCCAGTTGTCATTTTCAATTACCATGGATTAATCGAGTTAACCGGCAGACAGCTGATTCTGTTTTTTTTCAAGGTTATAGAGTCGAGTCCAGTTGCTTCTAACAGAAAACCATTACAACAATTAAACTGATGTATACAAATAAAGCTTGGTTGCTGAGTTGTCATTGTTAATCAAACAACAGCTTGCTGGGGTTCCTGTTCCCTGGTCTCTGCTGGTTTGGCCTGGCCTTGCATGTTGCCCCTGAATATGCTCTGTAGTAGCTGTTATTGCAATAATCCATACTGACTGTAGACAGCTGCTATCATGTTTCATTTACATAATCACAGGTTGGCCATACGTCATATTATTATCCCCTATCTGCAATATATACAAAAAATAGTCGTCATACTACTGAATTATTTCATAGGACTTTATCATTACTATATTGTGCTACACATTGATAACAGTTATAGATTGCTTTAGCTTTGTTATCATAATATGAAGAATGCAGCCTGTAACACATTCTGTATCTGCCATTATGAACATATATAAACTACGTGTGTCTGTAGGTGAGATTATGCAAGTTAAATTGATGTATATATTATATTTCTCTCTGGTAATTTGTCATTTTATGTTTTTTTTTATTAAGATATATCTTTTTACTCATCTTTTAATTTTTCACCCTTGTCTTCTTTCTTGTCTCTTTCTTCTTCCTCCTCTCTCCCTACACAAATACCTAGCAATACTCTCACCCTTAGTAAAAAACATTCATGACCATAAAACACAAACTGATACCACCTCCTACTTTTCATATATCCAAGTATCCTCTCTCAGACCAATACTGCATGACACATTGTAACTTTTAATGTTTGTCTGCTGCCTTGTTCCCCCTCAGTTTGTTTTGTCACTTGTCCTGTGTTCTCACTAATTGAACAAGAAAAAGATCAAAGAAAACAAACTGTAGAGGAGTAAACCAGGATCAAAATTATTCAAACATCAAACTTTGAAAAAAGGTCAATCTCTTCTATCTCTTCTCTGGCCTCTCTCTTAATTCTGCATCTAGCACCCCCATGCTGACATGAACTCTGCAACCTCCAGTACTTGAGGAACTTTGACCCCTTCCTTCCTGGTCAGAGACACTATAACATCCACTCGATAACTTAAATAATTTAAGATCATTTTGGATGTTTACGGTTTTAATGGAACTTTGAAAAACTCCTCTTGCATGTTGACTGTCATGACAAAAATAAAAAGATTAGACACTCCTGCTGGTTTTCTCAAACTTTTGCAGGCCAACCTGGAACTTTTGTGGATGAATATTCAGGCAACAATAAATAATTGCTTCCCCTGACAGCTCATGATGTGATAAATGCAAGACAAGGTCTTAACATTTATGAGAATGCAACACTAGTTTTCTGAACTATTTTACCACTTACATATCTTTTATGAAATACACATACGCTTTTTAACTGGATGCAATTGAGGAGAATGAGGAAAGTGAGATCCAGCCAAAAGAAAGACATGACACTTATGTTACACAACTTAATAACTCACAACTTTTCTAAACGTCTTCATGAAGTCTTTGTGTTCTTAGAGTGGAGTTCTGAGTTGCCTTTATGGTTTGAGTGAAGCTGAGGATGAGATGACTTACTGCTGTTGATTATATGATTACAGTGAATCCCTCGGGAAGCTGATCTGATGAAGCATCAACATCACCTGCTCTGAATTCTTGTTGCAGAGTTTGTAATGAAGTCTGGGAATACATTATTAAGAAAGGTTATCTGATGAGATGGCAACATTTTCTTTACTCAGCTGTAGTTCATTAATACACGTAACACTTGGTGTTGACTGGGGGAATAAAACACAGTGTGCTATGAGCTCTGAAAATTGTGAATTATTTGAAGGTAAGAGTGGAAGAAAATATTGAACCTGACATACGGTTATCAGAGGGGTTTTATTAGCAACCAACAACAAACAGTGCTTGTTCCCCCTTAGATTCACACATTGCACCTTTTGGAGTCTCATTATTCAGAACGAGCAGAGCAACATGTGATTAATTACCATCTTCTAATTAGACCTGCAGAGTTGGAAGCTTTCAGTGATTTCATCTCCAGGAACATTTATCACATTTACATCCTGATACTGAGATCACTCTCTCTCCCCATCTGCTGCATGTAAGGCTCCACAGAAACACCCACACCCACACACACCCACCCACACACACACACACACACACACACACACACACACACACACACACACACACACACACACACACACACACACACACACACACACACACACACACACACACACACACACACACACACACACACACGCACGTACACATAGATGAGCAACCAGCTAGTACTTTTTATGCCTTTGGGTTGAACACTGTGTGCAGAGGGACATCAGAGTTTCAGTAGAGAGTGAGACATGTTCACATCCACAGTGAGTCAATAACCTCAACAAATATGTGCAGGGGTCTGAAGGTCATAAATAAACGTGCAGTGAAAATAAGGAGACCCCCTTTAGGATCCTAAATGTTCCACTTTGAAGTGAACACAGAGGAGCAGGAGGTGTTAGACTCTCAGCAGGTGTGTCCTTCACTGAGCGTTGTGTTCACATTGCTGCTTTATTGGAGGAGATGGAGTGATTGTCGAGTGGAGCACGCTGCCATTTTATGATCTCATACCTGCAAATATTATTTTAACTCCAGTCTTGTGCTTTTGTGGGATCTGAGGGGGAACCCTTTAGCACAATGCTGAATTCAGAAGAAAACATTTATCTTCATGTAATAAAGACCTTTGTTCCGGGGCTTTTTTCTGGGTATAATGCTTAGGTGTTATCAATTCTATCAAAAACTTGTGTATGGTGTCTTAAAGGTCCATGATGATGAAAAACACATTTCTCCTTGTCTAAGCATATTTATTTTAGTCATCCTCCAGCCTAGCAAACCTGAGTGGAGTGAATGTGGAAGCCAAAAAGCCTGTGCATTGCTTCAGTAGCCCACATGGGCAAACAGCTTCTATAAGGGCGATTCAAAACATATAACAGGAGTGATTTGCACAGCCATACATGCACAACCGCTCCCACTCCTCTAATATTCAACTTCCTCCTTCACTGTTGTAATTTTGCTTCAGTGTTGCAGAGCCAAATGTTAAAGGCTAGGGCCAGACACACCACCTACTCTGTTGTTGGTTACAAAACCCAACACAAATATCTGTATTCTGTCCCAGCACCAGAGGTTCACAGATAAAGCAAGTTTGTTTGCTTGAGCCAACCACTTCACCTCAGTGCTATCGATCCTTCTATGAGATTGTAAAAAAAAATGTACAGTCACCAGAATATGTTTAACAGAATCTGAACAGCTTATTCTTTTCCGGCAGGCCATCAGAGTCAGTTTTCAGCCTTTCTATGTGAACATGATGTGATTTCTTGCATTTAACACAGGTGTTGATAGTTTTAGAGTCATTTAGGGACAGGCTTTTTACCTGGCACAGTTTTTGCTTGCAGTTTTAGGAACTGGATGTGTTGCCAGAGTGTGTCAGTGTGTTCTGATGTCCACTGTCTTTTGCTCCTGAAAAGACACTGTCTACTTAAAAAATTTGGTTCAATCCAGTTGTCCGAGGAAAACCTTCTTTCGACTCAGTTCGCTGATGTTCAGGTCCATGAGGAAAATAACAGTGGACCAACAGGAAGCCATGTGTCAGCAGCTGTTAAGTGGCTGTGACCTTGTCCAGGTCCCCAACCCCTTTCTTTGCTTGGTGTAGTTCCATGTATGGGTTTTTGTTCCGGTACTTCGGACAGCATCTTTAAGCTTGGTGCTCATCAGCAGAACAATTTCCCTTTCTTGAGGCAATAGAAGACGACAGTGGCTCTGTCAGCAGAGGCAAACATAACAGTGTTACCTTCCTGTTCTTTGTGGTAGGAAGTTCAGTAGATAGCTCTGGCTTATACTAACTTGCCACCTCATGCTACATCAGCAGAGAAAACACATCATTAGAGATCCCTCCTGCACCCTGGTCACCTCCTCTTTGAACAGAAGCTACTGCCAAAACACAAACCACCAGAGTCTGAGACAGTTGTTTTCTTATTCATTAGCACATTAAACAAGCAAAAATCAAATAATGTTTACTGCTGCTAGTCTGCCATCCACAACCTACTTTACTGCACTTAGACACTTTTATATTTATAGTGAGACACTTTTATATTCATTTATTTATTTACTACTGTTGTATGGACTATCCTGTTCTTTTACTGGATATCTCTCTGGTTTTATTAAACATCCTGTGTGTTGTCTTTTTCCTTTGTCTATGTCTTGAAAAGCGTCACTTGAATGTCATTATGAATTTCATTGTACTCCTACGAGAAGAAAGGCTTTCTGATTCTGAAGTCAGCAAAGACCTTCTGGAGAATGTCTAATCAAGTGACAACAGAAAAACACTTTGCTGTTTCTGTCAGCTTTTCAAACACTCCAACAAGTGTGCAGTACAGAAATAGACTGAATGTATCTGTGAGTGTGTTCAGGATGATGATGATGATGATGAGATGCAGAACATTCACAGACTTTGTCAAGGTCAAAGCTGAAGAGGGAGAGAGTGGGCGTCTCTCACGCTGAGCACAGGACAATCTTCCACTCAGAGAGACCTCAAACACCAGAGCTGGAGTGTGAGAGGATGAGTGTGAGTGTGTGTGACCATTAATTTTCTTTTATATCACATCCATGACTGCTAATCTAAAAGAAAAAGAGAGCCCCTGCAGTAATTCACTAGGAGTACCTTCCTCTGTTGTTATCTGTGATTGGACAGCAGACTCACACTGAGCCCTTTAGACGATAGATTGCTCTGATAGAGTCAAGGTGGCAGCCGTGCCGGTTGTTTAAAGGGCCATTCAGATGCATTCTGAGAGATTCTAGTCTGGATTTATGTCTCCCTTATTGCCGGGGCTCCTTACTCTGGAGCTAAGGTAAACCAGAATGAATTACTGTGTCAGGAAGTAGACTTACTCTCTCCCTCCCAGCTGACAAGACCCTGAGCTGAGTAGGCTGACTGTGCTGTGTGTTTCATTAACACTCTGCAGAGCTTCACCTGTGAGTGCGTGTGTCTCTGTGTGTATGTGAATCCCATTAACAGAGTCATTAGAGGAGCTTGTTTCATGTTAAGGCCAAAGGTTTCCCCTGGGTGAGAGCAGAATTTATTCATCAGCCAAGCTGAGTGATGGAAACTGTTCAGTGAGCCAACTGTTGGTTGTTGAAAAAGGGAAAGCTTAACCACTCTCTTTTAAATTTAGGCTGCATCTTTATATAAGTTATAACTAATATATATGGTTGTTTTTGTCAGATACTTATATAGATGGATATAGATTTGACTAAGTCAGAGCTCCTTTTCAAGTGTAATGGGATTTGTTCCTGGCTTCTTCTTTCTGTCGCAGGGACAGCTCTTTGTCATGCAGGCAGATGACTTTGAATACATGTTTTGATATGTGTCATAATGATATATAATACATGTTAATGATAAAATCAGCTTAATAATAATAGTAATAAGAATAATGATAATTAATTCAAAACATAACAGTGGGGAGTTAACAGCAGAAGAGCCAAAAATGACGTAAGTGAGATGGAAATAAGACAAAACAAAAAGGCTAAAAGAAGATAGACCATCAAAGATAGTGAGGAATAAAACAATATAAAAAGGCTAAAACCATCAAAAGATAAAATGAAATAAAAAAGTTTCAGAAGAACAGAACCAACACAGAAAAATAAAAGGTTAAAGGGATCATAAGATAAAAGATACAAGATCATGTCTGTGATGCTGCCTGAAATAAGAAAGTAAGCAGCGTCTGGAGGATTAAAACACGCTCAATAACATCTCCGGTAAAAGCACACATATAAAAATGTGTTTTTAAAAAAGATTTAAAAGAGGATAGATAGTTTGATCTCCCAAGGAGAGGTTGTTACAGAGGGTGGGAGCTCTGACAGAGCTCCCACCTTTGGTCCTCAGTGTTGATTTTGGGATGGCAAGCAGTGCCTCTGCTGAGGACCTCAGGTTAGGACTGGACATGTACGGTGCGAAGAGATCAGAAATGTAAGTGGATGCAAGTCCAGAGCGGGCTTTATAAGTTAACAATAAATTATTCAAGTTGATTCTAAAATGTATCGACAGCCAGTGTAGGGTGTAAAGTTGCAGTAGTCCAAACGGGACGATATAAAAGCTTGTATGGTTTTTTCAAGGTGTTTCCTGGTTGAAAACATCTCATATTTGAAGAGTCTCCTCAGCTGCATAAGACAATACTGCACAACTAGGGTGACATGCTGGTTCAGACCATAGACGTACAATAAAGGGACGTAGTATCCTTGACGTCACCTATCTGTTTCTGAAGCCCTGTTTTGTAGCCTAACATTGCCGGGTGCCATATTAGAAGGAACTCAACCAAACTTCTGTTGAGCTGAAGCAAAGAGGCGGGCCTTTAGCCTCTATGCTAACAGCTACAGGGTGCCTGCCTGTCAAACAAGTCAGCTGTGCCTCTAATTATGCAAAACTCCTAATCTTCATATCTCCTAAACTGCTGAGTTATGAAGAAATGAACCTCAGCACAGTGTGTGCTGTTAGATAAATTAGCTACTCAGACTAAACACATTTTTTTTACCAGGCTGTAAACACGTTTATTTCTGCTGTAGCTGGAGCCAGTCTCAAGCAAGTACTCTAAGAACTGCAGTTTTGTAGCACTTCTGCATTGGCTTCATGTCTCGCGGCCAGAGGTTGCTGCTTGGTTCAAACGGAGGTTTTCATCAAAGACAACACCTAGATTTTTATACTGGGTAAAAGGCAGCACTCAAATGTAAAATAACTATAACAGATTTTCCAGCATCAGCAGCAATCACAGAACTCCATCTCTGTGCTGTGCTTTGCCCTTAAACCAGACTGAAATTCTTCAAAGAGCTCATTTTTATTAAAAAAGAAATCACTTCTTCAGCCACAATTTGTTCAAGGACCTTTGAAAGAAAAGGCAGTTTTGAAATGGTTCTAAAATTGTGGAGGGAGTCTAGGTCTAGTAAAGGTTTATTCAGGAGTGGCTGAACTATTGCTTTTTTGAAGTCAGCGGGAACAGAACCAGTTTGCAGTGGTGTTTTTTTATGACGAGGACATGTGAATCAATTGGCTCATATAACTCTTTCAGAAATCTCAGGACGTTGAGAGCTTCATTTTGTTCATCACTTTAGTGAGGTGTCAATTAAAACTGTTGAAAGACTCAAGGGCAGCTGTAGCTGTAAAATAAATAGTTGTATCTTGGGTAGGAATGGGTGATGTACATTCTGAACTCTGGAAACCTTTTAATAAAGAAACGTAGAAAGATTCCTCACATTTCTTATAAATCACTGTAGGAGCCTGTGTGAGATTTGTGGTTAATCCTACTGAACAAAGTCTTTGAGTTATGTGTGTTATTTTCAATCAGATCAGAAAATACATGGTATTTTAACCTCTGAATTAAAAATCTGCACTCAATTACTTAAAATAGCAAGGTGCACTGTCAGTTTGGAGGCTTTCCACCATCTCTCTTCCCTGTGACAGTCCCTCCTCCTAAGGGCTCATACACTGTCAGTGATCCATGCCCTCACTGCTCAGACTCATTGTGGAATAAGGATGTGAAGGCATCTGTAAGTAAAGTTGCAGAGGTAGGATTAAGGAGAGCATACAAAGTGTAGGTTAGCCCTGGTCTGATTGATTTGGACCATATGCACCTGTGGTCGAGAAACTAAAATCATTCCACAGAACATTACCAGTTGAAAGAACATGTGAGTGGACAAGATCAAGAAAATGGCCTTTGTTATGCCTAAACCCTGTGATAATCCTACTTAAATAAGATATTTAATTCCATAAGAGGCTGTAGATTAAAAACCGAGAGTTTTAAATTGCCTTCTAATCTGGAAACAAAGTGATTTAAATGATGAAAAGTCAACCAGGAATAAATTGGACTCATTAGTCTGTCCAGTTGGCGTGGTTAAAAAACAGAATATGAATTATTTACCAGAAAATTAACTGTGGAGAAACCTAGAGCTCATTTTTCCTCTTTGTGATGAATATTTGCTTCTGTTGATGGATGAGGCAGGTTACCCTTATAATGAGGTTTATAACTTGGCTTCATCCATTTTGCGTGCTTTGGTTTTTTCAGATTCTTTACAATTGTATAGAAGTATCGTGTAGATGTGGTAGATCTAAATAGTATTAAAATCTGCAAGCCTGTTTGACCCCACGGGTGGTGCAAGCACCAATGTGGTGACTAGCTTTGCCGTTGTCTATCTGTGATTGACGAGCAGCTACCACAGCAACCTATCAACCAAGATAGAAACTAAGCAGAGTAAACGCACTCTCTTATAAAGGGGTTGACTATGACTTCAATAAATCAAGATAGCTAACAAATTTGCGAATTTTAGGCTTTAACAGCAAGAAGACAAACCAGTGGTTGGTACATCTAGATCAGTCAGATATCATTCTTTGGGTAGAGACCAGTCTACACAAGGTCCCTCTGCCTAAATCTCTAGAATTACCTGCCTGTTGATCCACCAGCATCTCCAACAGCGGATAAAACTAGGGTTCCAAGAGGGCTCTCGCATGGCATTTGGTGCTTGGGCCCTAATAAGACCTGCTATGTACTTACAGTCTGTTGACCCTTGACCCTTTTTCCTTCCCTTTCTCTTAGTCAGAGAGACAATTTTTAACATCTTTATACCTTTTGCTTTATTTTGAGTGAAAATTAAAGCAAACTGTTTTTGACACCTCAATGTCAAGGATCCATGCCAAACTTTGAGGTTAAACTCAGACCCTTTACACTTTCCCCCAGAGGACGGTTTCATATCAGAGATTTGTACAGTTTGTCACACTGTAACATACATTTCTGAACAATTTTTCCACAGACTTACACATCTACAGTATATTAAATAAGCCTGTGATTAATAAGAGTGCTGTCTTACTGAACTTGTGATGGCAGTTAAAATGACATGATTTTGGTACCTGTAAAGGAAATTGTCAAATCATGCACTTGAATTCCTTTCTTCCAAGCTCAGTCTGTTTATAATTTCCCATTCAAAAGGAAGCAGTGCCCTATTTTCTATCCAGGACATGGTAATATTAATTTCATAGCCAATCAGACACACTGCATTGATGTCAGACTTTTTGTCTACTTTCTGAAAACAGTCATTAATTCAACACTTGACTCTCTCTTCATCCTTGACTTGAGAGGACCTTTTTCAGTTTATCAGTATTTATCTGGGTACCTGCAGACAGTCAGGTCAAGTCCTTTTTGTAATCTCCAGACTGCTCCTGTGTGATGGGGAAGGTATAAGCAGAGGAGGGACCGTGGGTCTGCTAGATCCTCTGCTAGGTCATTACTAATAATTCCTCGCTCTGTTCGGGACCTAAGTTGTTGAATGACCTGCCAGTGGAGATCAGGGAAGCTAACCCACTGTCGTCTCTTAAGTGACTTTGGAAAACTCCATATTTGAGACTTGATTTTTATTGACTTCATGGTTTATTGTTATGATGCTTGTTTTAATACTTCTGTTGGGTGATAATATGTTATTGATTGCTGCCTACTGGCTTTTTAATTTTTTTTAAAGTGCCTTGTAACTTAGCGCTATAAAAATAAAGGGGGTGCATTGGTCCATATGTTAGTTTTCCAAATTGTGAAAAAAACCACATTCTGATCTATTCTATTCTATTCTCTCATCTCCCGTTGAAATGGACAATTGGCGTGAGTAAAATCTGTAATAATAAATGATGAGGTTGTTTCCATCATTGGAAAAACAAAAACAATCCGGAACGTTCCCTCCCCTAAAAAAAGGTGCAAAAACAACTACAGAACTGCAGAAAGTGAGATGAACATTAGTGAACAAAGATACAAAGTAAAAAAGAGGGATCAGCACTTCAAAGAGTGCTGCTGCACTACGGCACACACTATGGGCAAAAGTTTTCAACCATCACATTTTTTAAATTTTAATTAATAAACATTTTCATTGTCAAAGTACAGAAAAACATACATTTCCATGTCCACATATTTCTTGCAGGCTATTTGTCTGTTTGTTATATGCATAATTGCTTTCTTGATCTGATCAGTGACAATTTGTTATTTGTTTGAATGATAAGATAAATATATAAAAGATGTGCAAGTTTATTTCCACTATATGAGTCAACCTGAATATATATGAACAGCTAGCATCTGAGAATACCTGAACTGCACTTTAATGTTTAAACTAGTGTTGTGATTTTTTTTTTCATTTAAGATTTCATCGACAAAGGCTCAATAAAATGATACCTTTCAACAAGAAAATGGCATTTCTCTTTACTTCTTATCTTTTCAGCCGCTCAAGGACATTTGATAATCAATTTTCTTCTAATACATAAGAAAAGGCACTGCCATACATCAGAACAGTGTGTGCAGTAGGCAGCTGAAAAAAAGACTTGTTTTTGAAGGAGAAATTCTTAGAAAAGAATAAACTATCACTATTCTATCACTTTGAAATGTGATGTCAAACAAAAAGAAAGATAGACAACAAAAAAAGAAAGAAAAAGCAATTTAAAATAGTCTCCACATGTCCTTCCACTGCTCACACTGAACCTGTATTAGTGAGGACGGTGAGCAGTTATCTAGGTTGTAGATAGATTGGCTTTGTGGGTCTTTCATTGCCGTGCACCCTGTGTGATATGTTGCAGCAGCTTCTCGGTCAGCTCTCAACAAAACATCTCAGTCCACCTGAATTGGGTTCAAGATAGTCATTAGACACATTCAGCCTCTATAGCTAGGTAACCAACGACAGGTAGCCCTCAGGCACCTAGACACCCACTCTGTGATTAGACTTAATAGCCTGAATATCACACACTGCCATGAAGAGTGCACAACATATCATGTCATCAAGAAAGTGGGAAATGAAACAGATCAATGAGCCCATGTTTGAATTTTCTAGAATGTTTTAAATGTCTTTTCATTTCTCTCATTCATGGGGTTCGTGAAGCTAAATAAGTCATGTAGCTGGATGCTGAACACAGTGTTTGATCCTGAGATAGGTCTTTGTGTCTGTATTGATCTCTGCAACAAGCCGATTCCTGCACCTAGAGTTATTAAAGAGAAAAATCCAAGCTCTCAAATTATTTTATATTACTGCTCTGGCTTCATAGGACATCAGTACGTGAGTGTCTTCTTATAAAAGCTTCTTTATTTCCAGTAATGCTTGGCAACCAGCACTGTTTTGGAACTTAAACTAGCCAGAGTGCCTCAATCTGTGTGTGTCTTTGTCCACCACAGCACCTTGGCTTAAGCTGCAGTAGTAATGTATGAGTGTCAAGGTTAGCTCACACCAAGGTTTTCATTGCTATTGAAAACTAACGGAAAAATCAAAACTAGAATGTCAAAAACATTTCTGTTAACTGAAATTAAAATTTGAATGGGTCAGAAAAACTGAAACTAATTAAAACTGTATTGTATGTTTACAAAATGTACTTATTTAAATTAAAATGAATGAAGAAATGTTGTTAGTTTTCGTCTTTGACAACAGCACCCTGACTAACACATGTACTTTGTGGTCTGTGTTGGGACAGGCGCCAGGATCTCAATTTTTCTAGACTTCAGAAGCTCATCATAGCAGGGTCTAAAACCCTTTCCCTTTCTCATTCTAAGGGACTTGAAACAATGAAACACTAATAAACTAATATATTTAAACTAAGCTTTTTTCAAAAACGAATCTGAACTACAAAAACAGCATTAAAAATTGTAACTATACTTGGAAACAAAAAGTCGAAATGAAATAAAATAAAAACTAATACAGCTTTCAAAACTACCTTGTTTCATACTCTCTCTCTCTCTCTCTCTCTCTCTCTCTCTCTCTCTCTCTCTCTCTCTCTCTCTCTCTCTCTCTCTCTCTCTCTCTCTCTCTCTCTCTCTCTCTCTCTCTCTCTCTCTCTCTCTCTCTCACACACACACACACACACACACACACACACACACACACACATACACAAAGTGATTAAAGTGAGTTGCTTCCTGAGGCCTTTTAATCTCCGCCTGCCTGATGGTGGCGAGTTCATTGCTTATCTTATGAGTTCGTTTTACTTATCAGTTCTACTGAGAAAACATTTCCTGTTCTTAAAAACTTCCATATATATGACTAAATTTAACTTACCTCTTAAATGATTACTGCCTAGCTACCTGCAGGCTGTTGTTGCTGCCCAGAACTGTCCTAAGGGTGCCTGGGGTGAGCGTGTTCTTGAATACTGCAGCTGTCTGTATGAAAAGATAAATACTTTTTCAGCAGTTGTCTTTATAAACTTGCTCAAAGAGACTGCTTGTGGAAATGTGTTCAATTAATGCTCTCTGTGGAAGATAGTGATGTGTCATTTTAGTTTTCATAGTCCTCAAAATCATTGGGCTTGTTGGGCAGATAAAACCCCTCGTGGGTAAGATGGGTACTTGTCCATTCTCGTAAGTACCATGTCATTATGCAGGGGCCTTAAGTACCATCATTTTTTACTTTTTAGGGAGGACAAGCTGTCTGTTCGGCTCTGTTTTTTCTTTAGATAAAGGATTTGTATTGACTAATATGAGTCCTTAAAACTAAGTAAAAAACCCTCAAAAACAAAAAAATGGAGTCTGGAAAAACACAGAAAAAACTTCTGGAGAAATTGGTAGTCAGATGCAGCAGATGTTTGTTCTTCTTGCAGACAGATCTGGATGGCGGATCTGGAGGTTCCACTTTTTCTGTGTAAAATTCTGCTAAACTGCTAAATCCTGTTTACCTTTGAAACCTTTTAATAACCTTTGTGTTTACACTCCTTTTTTAAAATATTACTTTTTAACCTGTTACAACCTGTTAAAATAGTAAAAAAGGACAAGACAATTGTAAATATTTTAATATTTAGCCCACCAAGACACCATATCAGCAGCTCTGTTGGAGGTGACTTTGTCCATCCCAAGAGAAACATCACAATCAAAACAGATTTTTCAACCACGCCCTCATGCCGGGTTTCCAGAGCTTGGTCAGCCAGAGCTGAGGTGTCCCCTGTCATGCTGACAGATTTCCACAGCTGACACCAACAATCTGTCTTTGCCTGATTTGGATTAATGGAATTCCCTCTCTGTCTTCAGGAGGATGCTGCAGCACAGAGCTATTTCATTTGTCAGCAAAATGTCTCTCCTCCACTCAGCAACTCACTTTTTTAACAGAGCTGGGACATATCTGAAACACACAACAACCACAATGAGATTACTTTGCGTAAGTCCACAAACATTTACACAGAAACTTTGTTTGAACCAACAAGGTTCAATAGCAAACAGTAGGTTGCTTTGAACTGCAAGCAGCCAGCAACTTAATTGGTAATTACATCATATCATGTTTAATCCAGAGGCTGCTTTGCCTTAGTACTTAAGACCCTTTGTGTAATTTGAGATTGATATCATATTATTAGTCAAAGACTGTTCTGATGTTTTGGGAGTTTGGCCCACCTGACAAACACCTTCTGCAATATCTGATGAAAGTTATGACACCCAATTCATCTCTGTTTATTAAGTAAACACTCTTATTGTTTTGACTGTCAGACTGTTAATGAAACTTTGACAAGTCATTTTCAAATGTTTGTTTTGCCCACATCAGGCTCTCACTTTCAACACCTGAAGGTGCAGTTCAGGGACATCAGTAAAAACAATCCAAAACAAAGGCCTTAACAGTGGTGCAATGGTAAAGCACTGTTCTTTCATGGCGAGCAGGTTTCAGGTTCAAATTCCTGACCAAGAACCGGAGCCCCTACGAAAGTAAAATTTTATTTCAGAATGATATATTGAACTACTGGAAGTGTAGGAGTTTAAGTAATTCTTATTCACGGGTGAGGGCAAAATGGATTGTGAGATTGACGGGCCGATTGGTGCAGTGTCAGCAGTCATGCAGACGTTTTACAGGACCATTGTGGTGAAGAGGGAGCTGAGCTGGAAGGCAAAACTTAAAGAACTGAAACTAAAAGAACTGAAAGAATGAAGTCACGGATACAAGCGACTCAATTGAGCTTCCACTGATGGGTGTCTGGGCTCGGCCATAGAGATAGGGTTAGGAGCTCTGACACCAGAAGGAAACTCTGAGTAGAGCCCGTGCTCCTTAGTATTGAAAGGAGTCAGTTAAGGGGGTCTGGGCATTTGATAAGGACACCCTTTAGAGGTGTTCTGGGCACGTCCAACTGGGAGAAGACCTCGGGGTGGACCCAGAGCTTGTTGGAAGGATTATATATTGCACCTGGTCTGGGAACGCCTTGGGAATCCCCAGGAGGAGCTGGAAAGTGTTGCTGGGGAGAGGGATGTCTGGGCAGATCTGTTTGGACTCCTGCCTCTGCGACCCGACACTGGATAAGTGGAAGAAAATGGATAGATGGATGGATTAAAACGCCTGATACATTCATGTGTGCATCACTTAAATGTTGCAGATGGTAAAGGAGCTCATTTAGATTGATTTTACACTGCTGAATAGCTTTATCATAAAATACATGAATGTTTATTAGTAGACTTTTATTTTATAAGATTCACCTGAATCAGCGAGGTAAGCTTTAACAAAGTCCAGTCTAAGCCTAAAGTACAGTTCTGATATATCTGAAAGCTGTAACAGAGCTTTCTCTCATTTCTATAACATTACAAGAAACAAGATTGCTTTTAACAGCTAATTTAGCTAGTCATGGGATGAGACTAAGATTATGAACAGCCCTTATATGGTAATTGCGAGAAATAAGACCATAACCAAATGAATGTATGAAGTTTGTAAACACTCCGTAGTACGGACTCGTTTTCAGAATGTTATGTATGACCTGCCAAATGCATTTCAGTGAACTTTCCTGCTTCTTCACTGAGATGTCCTCTCAGAGACTAAGCACATTTTGGTGTCATGTCTCCAAACCTGCACTTCATGTTGTGTGTTTAATAGACTTATAGATGTCAGGGTGCTGGATCAGCAGAAGGAGATAATCTGCTGTCAGGAAGCAGAGTGCAGGCTGAGATGGATGTTTAACATAAAGTTATCAGACACAGATAATCTCCATGTTGATGTTCTGTGTTACAGATTAGAGATTTGTGCCAATGAAAATACAGAGTAGAGTGTTTCAGAGACAACACTGCAGTTCAGCTGCTGCAGATGGCAGCTTGATTTATTGGCTCTCTAATATGCCAACAAGAGCCTCTAAACTAGCACTTTTTTAAAGTGGGTACGTGTAGACTTGCATTTTTAAATCTGTCTGAAGAGTATTCTTTCATTGATGTGAGTCATTACAGCCACTTCACTGAAGGAGTGTGAAGTGGTTTCATTTGTAAATAACATGCTTGATAGACTGTAAGTATTGCTTTTTAATTTAGGCATGCAAGGTGATGAGGCACCATTCCTCTACTTTCAAAAGAACAACAAATACAAAATGTTTCAAATTAACTTATTCAGAGCATTTTTCTTATTTAAATTGAGTGCTGTCCTATTCAAGGAAATTATAAATTCTATGAAAGATTATCAAACACAAGAAGGTTAGCTCTTCAGTTAGTGACCTCTGTCTCCTGTTTTAAGTAACGTATATGAACCGTCACATGGCTTATAAAAGAGGACATTTATTTATCCAGACATACCTACTTAATGTTGGGACTCAGTAAGAGTGAGTTAAGTTAATAATTAAAATATGGATAGTAATTAACAATGTTATTACTTTATTTTTACTGAAAATTATGGAATTAATTATAATTCCAATAATGATAATAATAAACCCTGAGATTAAATTAATAATGGGAAATGGGTCAATTAATCTAACTTGTTCACAATAAATTTAAAATATTTTTAAAAATGTATGTTTTTCTTAGAAGTGGAAAAGACCAGAGGTGGGAATCCAAGCACTGACCTTTGTAATCAGCTGTTTCCAACTTTGTGTGAGACAGAAAGAAACAGAGATTAAGACGACAATTGGTGATGAACCACAGTGTGTGCCACATCCCGTCTGATAAACAGAAGACAAAGTAAGTGCGTGTATCACTCGGCCTGGTCAATACCACAAGGTGGAATGTGCAAAGCTTCATTTTGTACCACACAATTTACCCCTTTAAGGTTTGTGTAAGTTGCTGGTGCAGAAATGTGTTTATATGTGTGTCTTAGTGTGGATAATGTAGCATGTGTTTCACATATGAAGCGTGTTGGCTGCATGACAGCTGCTGACCTCATTGATTTTCATTTCGGCATGCATGGTAACAGATAAGAACGTTCAGACTGCCAGCATGAGCAGAGCGACTCGATTGCGTCTCACGTTTGTCTGATGCGCTGAAATTCTAGAGAATAGAAGGCTCAACAATTTTTCTCATGAGTCTGCACATACAGTGTCTCAGCCAATACAGAATGATTGTAAGTAATGGGCTGTATTGGATGTGTATCTACTGTATGAATGTCACAAGCTTGAATGCTTTAATATCAGCACTCATTAAATGATATCAGGTTAAAAGAAATATTTACTCTTGTGCAATCTCCTTCTCCTCTTCTTGTATCGCTCCGCCCTTCTCTGCTCAGCTGGTGTCTGTATGTAAATTAAGCACCCTGTTTTTAATGTAAACAAGATTTTTTCCTAACAACACCAACCGCAACGTCTGTATAACACCTGGAAGAACCCTATGATATGATAATGAATGTACATATAACTAAGCCATAATTCATGTGGGGTATAGTTTTACCAATCAAATAACATCAGGTTAAGCAGGTTTAGTATTCAGTGTCTGTGTGTGTGTGCACAACTTCAGTATTTCATGTGTTTTTTAATGTGAATGAGATCATTTTCTAGAAGCATGTTCCCTTAAGCCATAGATATAGTGAACAGCCTGTTGAATGAAGAGTTTACAGCCTTATTTTGGGTAAAACTTCTGGGAGAGACAAGGCATCCCATCGAGCCTATGTGAATGATATGACGGAATGAGCTGGAGATGTCACACGTCGTAGCAGTCATGCAGCCAACACACTACCTGTGAAAACTAAAACTTAGGTATTAAAAGCAGGCAAAAGTGAAGAGGGAAAGATGCAGTCCAAACTAGCAGCTTGAACTCAATACCATAAAACTCAGAAACTGCAGATCATACATAAAGCCAGCTGCTGAACTCAGATTTAACAGCAGTGATGATAGTCCCTCCGATGATAAAGACAGCTTATTGGTCTTTAATGCAGTTGTTGAGAACTAAACAACACAACAGAGTAAAGCAGTACACACATTTGTTGGTCTCAGTGGTTCCTCAATGAAAGAAACACTGCAGCAGTAAACTGTACAAAAAGCACCTTTTCTCTGGCTATGTATACCCACACTGAAGCTTCTCACTTGTTTGAGATCGCTCTTGATGTGATTGCTGTGTGGTTTGAGTCCAATGTCTGTGGGCCCTTTAACTCGAACAAAGGCCTGATTCCACCATGGATGTGAGTGGTTCCAGCAGAGGAAAAGAACGGCAGCAGGTGTCTGCGTGTTGACGAGAGCTGGGGCTCAATGGTCCTTGAAGTGGAAGAGGTTTCTTTCAGTGTACTACTTTGTAGGTAAATCAGAGGATGTTGAAACTCTCTTGTTGGGTGCGCTCAAGGCCTTGGAAATTCAGTAGGATAAAATAAAACTCAGCGAGCCAGCCATAGGTTTGTGCCAAAAGTCTTAAGGGCACCTTGGAAAATGGAGAAAAGAGAAAGTATCATTGAAGCACACAGTCGCTCCACCAGCAACTCCTAGTGAAGAAAGGCAAGGAGCAGTTGGAGATGAGAGCTTTTATCTTTTCGCCAGCATCATGAAGACTACTTGCAGTTTTCCCGTGGTTACTACCAATTAATGAAACTTCACGCCTAGTTATTAACCACAGCAAGGCAGGCTGGGATAATGAGGCATTGATGCATTTTCTGTTCTTTTATTTAGCTTTGAAAGCATCTATTCACCTGCAGGTTGGACAGCTTTGTCACTTGTCTAGGCTGTGAGTCTTTGTCTGATTCCCATCACAACTTTAAAAAAGAATCCTCAATTATACAACAGTTAGTTTCAAACCAAATAAACTGACTGGACAATATGCAGTTCATGAGTGGTTTTATGCAACAGAGTACAATATCACATGGGGCTTTTAACAACAGCAATTACTTTGCCTCGTGTTGGGTGTGTACAAGTGAACACTTATAAGATAACTGCAATCTGTGTTGTCTGATTCTCCTTCTGGCTGCGTCCAGCAGAAATTAAACCCTGCTTATGTCATCCACTCCTCTGCTTCTGGTGACTATCCAAACTGAAGCTGAAGTCTCTCCCACTGAGTTTGAATTCAGCTTTTACACCCTTCCACTCCTACGATGTGTGTGTCTTTAGCTGAGGACACAGGACAGGCCCTCAAGGGAAGAAATGATCCTGCTGCTTGCAGTGTCTTCTCAGATTTCTACTCTTTAACTCAAGTAGGACTTCTTTCTGTGTTGTTTGAAGGTGTTTCAGTTTTTCATGATATGTCTTAAGTTGTAGTGTATGTTTGTTTTATGTAATGCATACTGTAACTGCAGAGTTTCATTACTTGAATCAATTAAAGTTTATTTCGTTTTTTAAAGCATAATTTATGGTTTCAAATGTTTCTATTTTAGCGGAATAACTAAACTGCTGATAATGAACATCTTCATGCCTTATGACCATACCCTATTTTAGGGTGAAACTCTGGATGTATTCTTGTCTGGACCAGGTTAATTTTGCTAAGTGAGCATGGGGAAATAGCTGTCTTGATTTGCTTTTTTAAATGTATTAATTATTTTTTGCTGTTTTATTTGTAGATTTATGCTATGTTTAATTTTGTGTTTACTCCCTGTCTGTATGTTTATTATAGTTATAGTTCTATGTCTTGTGTTGTATTACTTGCGTGTAATACTTGCGTGTGTGTGTGTGCGTGCATGCGTGCGTGCGTGTGTGGGTGTGTGTGTGTGTGTGTGTGTGTGTGTGTGTATATTTCCACTTGTGTCTCTTAGTCATCTATTGTGTTTCCTGTTTTATTTTGTAGTTCTTGCTCCCTGTGTGTCTAATAAGATTAACTTCCTGTCCTTGTGTGCTTCCCTCCTGCTTGATTACTGTGTTTAGTTCGACCCGTGTCTCTTTGTGTCACATGTGTTGATTACCCTGTGTGTATGTAGTTTCTCTGTTTCCACTCCTTTTGTCTGTTCATCGAGTCTGAAAGCATAATTTTACGTATAATGCACAAAGGTAGCCATGTTACAGCAGCACTACTGTGTGTATCACAGAGCCGGTAGTTCAGTTAGTGATGAGGACGTGTTGAGGTCCTTAGATCACTGTGTCTCGTAACCTGTAGGGATCTATGTTGAGTCCAACTTCCCTTAATCCATGCAGATATTCTTTTCTTTTACTCCTGTTTTTTATGTTTACCGACATTCTGACAGTCAGAGTAAAAGACATATCCTCGATTGGGAGCCAAAGGAAGGAGTACATTAAAATGAACATCTTGTTTTTATTAGGCCTTTATTTAATTTCAATCTGCTGATGGTAGAACTGTTTATAAAAGTAGTGAAACCTCAAGGTCATGATGTAGTGCTGATATGATTATTTTAAACTTGATAAAGCAGCATTTTGTGATAAACAGAAATCACAATCCAAAAAATATAATTTTTACCCTAAGCACTACAAATTCCATCAACTTGACTTGACTGTTGCCAGGCAACACAAACATTTTCTCTCACTCATGCTACTTTATTTACGTCTGCGTATTTCAACAGGCATTGACTGAATCAGTACAGCATAATCCCTCTCATGATGTTGCTTAAATTTAACCTATATATCACTAGTAAATAACTCAAACACTACACAGTTGATCACGTTGATATAGGCAGTGTGTCCAACAGCTCCATGCTGTTGCTGTCATAATTGCTCTTCGTTCAGTGACACCTGAAGAGATGTGAAAATTTGACTTGACAAAATGTGAGTCATTTCAACAAATCATTAGAATTACTGACTGTGGTGCAAGACTAATCCAAAGGTGAGGTTTACTGTGGATCAGTCCTTTGTTATGCAGAATCCACGATTGCAGAGTAAAATAAAACAGACAAGAAGAAATATTTGCCTTGCATTGTGTTAATACACACTAACCTGTTGTCATTGCACAGCGTTGTGATCATTAGTTGTCAAGAGTGAAAATCTTGCTTGCATGATTGTGTGATGTATTTTTTGTTATAAACAAAGATGGACAGAAAGTATATATCTTTAACATTTTCAATTTCATCTATATCACTTCTTTTTTTCAATCCTTTAGTTTGAACTGAAATGGAACCAAGTATCAAAAAACAAACCTCAGTCATTCCATGACTCAGTTAAAAGCTCTTTGTATTATTGTTTGTTCAGCTGACGCGTTTGCTATTGTGATGTGATTATTATCACAAATAAAACAGCTTGTGCATATCACGACTATTCATGAGATAAATAATACTGGTATACAGGTGTGCAGATAAATATGCAGAGGAGCCTGCAGGTTAGAAGCAGCTGGGTGATGTAGAGAGTGGGGCAGATCACAGGAGCAGAGAAAAACCATCCAGAGAAATTGTCAGAGACAGCTGGGCTGCAGCTCTCTGCCAGTCGACTGGCTGAGGCTGATCAGCCAGCCGTTGAGAAATGAGAAATGTGCATCTCAAAGGTATGTAGAGTGATGGAGGAGCTTTGTGTGTGGTGTCTAAACAAACAGTTAACTTTTCTGCTGATGATCCAACTGTGAAAATGCAAGAATGTTTCCCTAAACCTGGAAAGGTTTGAACTCCTACAGTTGATCATCTTCAATGAAAACTAAATGAACACACTTAAACATGAAGAGTAGGTGGGACACAGTCACATGTTGACATCAGTGGGTGTTTTAACAAGAAGGAAAAACTCAAACCCAGAAAAACATTTGAGTATCAAACTGCCCTGAAAGAAGAAGCTCATGTTTCCTCTCTAACAAAGAAGAGAGCCATGTTTTGGAGTATTAATCCAGCTTAAGATAAACAGTAGTAATGAGGCAGCCTCATTGTCTAAGCTGCCTTCCTCCCTCTCTCTCTGTATGTGGCTGGGAGAACACAGTGTGTGCTGTGTTGCCAGGATGCAGCTCTAACTCTTGTGGTTTTGTTGGCTGAGATTCTTGCAAGCCTGTGTGTCGTGCTCTTGTCCTTCCTCCATCAGCCCGTGTCAGCCAAAGACGAGAATTATAGGCGGTTAGATGGAAATGTGGAGCAACAGCTGTTATTGGATGGCCAGCTCGGAGAGTGGAGATGGATAGGGCTGGTGGTGGTGGAGCAGTGGTGCTGGTTGTGTGTAGTCTTTTTGTTAAAGACATAAGGATCATTGTCGATGGAAGAGTGTATTCTCTTCTTATCGTAGAGCTGCAGAAACTCAGCAGGGATCTCAAGGAAAAAAGAGGCAGAGCTGTAAAAAATGTCTTTGTGCATCTCACTTCTACTGTGGAGGTAGTTGAGTTTAAGACAAATTCCCTTAAGGGATAAATAGGAAATAAAGTATCGTATCATGGTCCTCATAAAACCTGGAGCAGAATGTACAAGCAGAGCTGGTAGATAATGTCCGCTAGATAATTTTACCTATGCACAGTGAACAGAGAAATGGTATGAAAGTTGGGCTCTTGACTAAATTGCAGATAATACAGGTTCACTGTTAGACTACCTCACTTTGATGAACATTTAAACAAGCTGCATTCTTGATTGACTTTGATTGAAGCTTCTCTTTGAGGAGTTGAAAATGGACACACTGTGAGATAAGTGTCTGCGATTCAGAGTCCTTGTTGCTCCAAATGTGTGAAACTTCAACTTTGGGAAAGAAGTGCGTAAATTAGAGATTGTTGTCCAGCTTACTTTTAAATGGAGAGGCAATTTCTGCACTTTGTATTTCTGTATTCAGTCATGTTTTATTTGTTTTGTGCTTTTGTCAATCACAAACAATTCATATTATAGGTAAAAAGTTTTTCAAGATACTAGCCAGATTGCCAGAACAGTTATGTTTATAGGACAATCGGTTTCCACTCACGCCATTCAGCACTGAAGCAGCATTGTGTTCCATATTGACAATTCAACAGGAGCACAAAGCAGAGGCTCACTAAAGGAAATCAACTATACTCAGTAAATACACTGATTTTGAGATATCACTAGATTTTGCGACTCTTGCTTTTCTTCCCAGTGTGCGACATGGTAAGATGCCAGAGACACCTTGCACACTATTTTAGGAAGAATGTATGACCGCAAGGACATATAACCCTCCAACAAATTCTCTACTTCCACCCTGATGTTACCACTGTTAATTATGAAACACATTTGATCTTTACTGCGCAGCATGCTCATTGAATATGTGCATATGTTTGGTGAACAGTGAACCGATGAACACATTTCCACAGAAGTAGCTCACTCTGGATACAGCAAATGACAGCTCACATTCGGACAGGAGCTGTTTGTCTGAACCAATAACACAAAAGGTGGCATTTCATTGATCAAAATCCATTTAGAAACCATGTAGACTGTAGGTACTTTGTGTTTATTGTTTGACAACATCAGATAATGAGTACTTTGTCTTGTGCGACCTCTTCGTGCTTTTCCTCCCTCTCTCTCCCCTCTCTCCCCTCTCTCCCCTCTCTCCCCTCTCTCTCCTCTCTCCCCCCTCTCTCCCCTCTCTCCTCTCTCTCCTCTCTCTCCTCTCTCTCCCCTCTCTCCCTCTCTCCCTCTCTCTCCTCTCTCCCTCTCTCTCTCTCCTCTCTCTTGCTCTTGTAAAGTTGTTTTTTTTGCCTAATTTAAAAAAAACTTTGAATGTTAATAAGATTCTTTTCTACATCCACAACTCCCGTTACAGCACCAGCTCAACACAGGAGTGATACTGAAAATGCAGTTTATATACACACAGAAGATAGGACAGATCCCTAAGGTGCCGCTTCTGCGCTCTGTCCCTGTGGCTGCCTGGGGCGGGACCTGGGGGGCCTCCTGGGTCCTGGGGGTTCGGTATGGGGGGCGGGCGGGTTGGGCGGGCGGTGTCCTGGGCTGGGGTTGGCCGGCTGGCGTGGTGGTGGGGGCAGGGGAAGGGTCCGTTCATTGGCCTGCCTTTCCCTTCTGGTCTCCCCGGTTGGTTTTGGCCCTCCTCTAGCCGGCTGCGCCTACTCTGCCCATGCCCGTGCGGCCTGCGGCGGGGGTTGGATTGGGACATCACGTGGTGCCGGGTTCCCCTCCCTGGCTGTGGGCTCCCTGCCTCCCTGTGGGATACTGGGGGGGATCTCGGGTCGGGTACTACGCCCTGCCGTGTGGCTGTGGACCTTGTCCACCGCGGGGTGGGGGGACTGGTGGGTGGGGCTGGGGGGGTCGGGGACTGCTGGAGTGCCACCGCCCTAGGGACCCCTGAAGTGGGCATGCTGCAGGTGGGCCCTGCCTCTTTTAACGCACATCACTAGAACAGTTGGACGAAAAAAGACAATAGGGTTGGGGGTGTGGGTTGGGTGGACGGGTTCTACGGGGGGGCAGATTGTGGTGCAGTAGTGCGCTACGACTCTAGGATATATATGAAATATATATGCAGACAAGAGGAAAAAAAAAAAAAGAAAAAAAAAAAAAAAGAACAGGCAGCCCCCTCCCCACTTATTATAAGCTGTGAGAAAAAGAAAAAAAAAAAAAAAAAAAAAAAAAAGACTTGAGCTCTGCAGCCTTACATAGGGTGGCATGTACCTGCCATTAGTCCATGATGCAATAATATTTCAATTATTAACCTGTGTGGACAGTACTTATTTCTCTAAAAAGCTCTCTCTTTTACTTTAGGATTTAAAATGCTCATAACATTTCATTAAGGTAGGGCCTCCCTTAAAATGCTCAACGCTTGAGTGGCAGCCTCAGTCGCCTTTAAATGGTCAAAACAAAAATAATGTTTCTCATTCTCATCAGAATTTAATTCTTGCTAAGTCTTTTTAGGGCTGATATTCAAATGCAGTATGTTGTGGTTCTTTAAGCTCATGTTTAATACAAAATAACTTGAATTATCTAGCCTGGCCTTAAAACATTCTGTTTGCAAATCTGCCATAATTATCTAAAAAAATTCACTCCTGTACAGTATGTGCAGATAGATGAATTAGCTTTTCAGACGTAAACTGTTTTGAACCAGCTGTAAACCTTTATATTATTGCTGCAAAGACCATCTATTTTGAATGGGTGTATGTGGTTTTTGGTGTTTCTGCAGCCAGCCTCAAGTGAACGCTCAATTGACTACAGTTTTTGGCACTTCCACAATGGCTTCATTTATCATGGCCAGAGGCTGCCGCTTGGCTGTAAGCCAGGCTGCAGCTAACTTTAGCTCACCAGCTGACAGGGAGTTAGTATTATCATTCGAAACAGCTACAATCAAGCGGCAAACTCCGGTCTCAAACGATGAAGCCAATGCGGAAGTGCTATAAACTGCAATACATCGAAAATCCGCTTGAGGCTGGCTGCAGAAACACCGGAAAACATAGATATGAATGGGAAAAAGACGATCTTTGCAGCATTAATAAACATGTTTACAGCCTGGTTCAAAAAACGGCTTGGCCCTACAAAGCTAATCTCTATAATGGCACACACTGTACGGGGGTGAATTTTTTGTAACGTGACGGTTCAGAAGATATTAAGATTACGAATTTTGCCCAAATAAGGACATGACTGACGTGACTCCCGGTCGGGAACACACAGCCATTGGCTAAGAGGCTCACACTACGTCACACTCTGCCTAGTTGAGTTCCGCATTACCAATATGGCTGCTGCCGTCGATTTGCTTCAGAACAGCTCTCAGGAACAGATGGGTGACGTCACGGATACTACGTCCATTTTTTACAGTCTATGGCTACAATCAAATGTTTTACGATGAGACTTAAATATAGAAACTTACCCGATGGAGGCAGCATAGTGAGGACAAGACAGTGAACAAGTTTACACACAAAACTATCTTACACACTGGTGAAACTTGTGTACTTTTTTCTGTCAGCAACTTAAGAAAAGTAGGATTCAGTAACATTAGCTTTGTGCCACTTGTTCACATTGTTTCATAATGAACCAGCTTCTTGTCATATTTTTTTTTTTACTTAAATTTCTCAGCTTTTATACTAGAGCACACAAACTCACTCAAAAAGTGACAGTGTTGCTATTGTGCATCTGTTTTTCATTGAATGGGTGTATGCTTTATTTGAATCTGAAGGATGAAATATCTCATTCAGTGAAGAAAGTTGTTCTCCTTAGTCACTTATTGTGCAATGTGCATTCAGCTGCATCAGCAGATTCAAATGTGTTGTTCAAAGAAACAAAATGAAACACACGCCCAATTCTGAGAAAAGTGTGCAGTGAAGAATGTTAAGGCAAAGGCAGACTTACATCAGACGTTTTTTTTCTGATCAGCCAACCAGCACGGCTTCACAGATAATTCTCCTCTCACAGTGTTTTGTTCACGCTGAGATTACAGCATGTGTTGATATTTCCGACTTATTCCAGTGATTAATGCAGAGATGGGGAAAACTGTGCACTGGCTTTAAAGGATGTTTTTTACACATTGGTGATTGTATCTTGATTGAAACACTGTGAACAAAGCCCATCGTGACTGCGTCCCCCTCTCAAAGACACATGAAGGACTTTCATCCCAAACACTGAGAGCTGTCGTCAGACGTGTCTTACTTTGACTCTTAGGTGGTTCAATCTGAATCCAAATTCAAACCTTTGTCTCACCTGCTCCACAGGCTCACCTGAAGTTGTCTGGGAGAGACAGCCAGAGACCAACAGGAGCTTCTTGCTTGCAGCTGGTCTTCTCTTTCATCTCTTGGTCTTTGAGTGTATTCACTGCACACTGTGTGCTCACTGTGTGCTCACATACTCAGTGTGATCTCAATCCTCTTTGTTCCCAAATCTTCAACCTGTTCTACATTTCTAAATGAGTTCCATAAGTTTGTGCCAGCTCACAAAAGAGCAGCATGGATGTAGACAGATTGATGCTGAGAGAGTTTAGTGCATCCTTGTAAAAATAGAAATAAGCAAAAATGTTGTCATTAGTTAGGGTTTACATTTAATGCCTGATGTAAGGGGGTGCAACAGTCACCCTGTTTCAAGTTTTCAAGGGAAGGGGGATGGGGATCGTGGGAACTTGAGGGACAGAGAGAAGGAAATAGAACAAAAATAAAAATCAAGAGTG